>NW_015387243.1:32839-97398 GCF_001527695.2 Protobothrops mucrosquamatus | reverse complement strand
TAAATAAATAAATAAATAAGATGTGACAACCATTTGTCCGAAATGGTATAGGGTTTCCTGCCTGAGCAGGAGGTTGGACTAGATGACCTCCGAGGTCCCTTCCAACTTTATCATTATTATTATAAATTGATTCTTTTGCAATCTGTACTTCTTCCCCCTTTTCCATCGCTTTCAAACCCCATCTTGATCCAAACTATTATAAAAGGTCTCTAGTTACCTCAGAAGAATTAAGACCTCTGGGCCTCTAATCTCTCAACCTTGGCAAGTTTAAGACTTGTGGACTTCAACTCCCAGAATTCCTCAGCCAAAATGGCTGGCTAGGGAATTTTGGAAGTTGAAGTACACACAGCTTAAAGTGGCCAAGATTGAGAAACGCTGTTCCAGACAGACTGTTCATTTTACTGTTTAATTTTTTTAAAAAAAAAAAATCTTTGAATTAATCTCTCCAGTCTAAAGCCATGCACAGGTAGTGTACATTATCATTATCCCTAACCCAGGGGTAGGCAACCTTGGCTCTTTTATGACTCGTGGACTTCAACTCCCAGAATTCCTGAGCCAGCATAGCTGGCTCAGGAATTCTGGGAGTTGAAGTCCACGAGTCATAAAAGAGCCAAGGTTGCCTACCCCTGCCCTACCCCCATTTAGTCTCAAGAACAGCAGGCAGTGGAAACCTGCTGTTGCCTGCTGGGAGTGTGCTGCCTATCACCTGTATACTACTACATATCTTCTAGAGCAGGGGTGTCGAACTCGCAACGTCACGTGATGCGACGTATCGTGACTTTTTTTTCCATTGCAGGCAATGGGGCGGGCGCCATTTTGGCATGACGCATCCGGCCCGCAGGCCGGCAGTTTGACACCTCTGTTCTAGAGGTATATGCCATACCCCTAGGACTGGCCTAGGGGTATTTTAAATTGGTTTTAACTAAATTTTAGTAGAAGCGGCCTATTTAAATATTTATTTTTAATTATTCTCTTAAATTTTGTATTTTGTATTTGTATCAAACTGTTTTTAAACTGGCTGTAAGCCGCCCTGAGTCCTCCGGGAGAAGGGCGGGGTATAAATATAATCAATCAATCAATCAATCAATCAAATCAATCAATTTAACAGAATCTGTCTCTAGCTTTTTTTTTTTCCCCTGCCGTTTTGCAAAAGTTTTCATAGAGCATTTTCACCCCAACGCTTTGTTTGCAGGCTACCAACTTCAATTGCTGGTCTTCACTCAGCTAAAAGTGTCTCTCCCTTGAGGAAGGCTAAGGTTCTTTATGCAACTCAGCCTGCTTGCATTATATGTCAGAGTTGAAGAGGTGGGGAAATGAGAATCGCTCAGAAGTGGCATTTTACTAAGCATGGTTCGGCATTAACAGGCTTCTATTAGCTTTTATCTTGGTTTGAAATAAGGGTAGACAAACATAAAGACCACATAGGGTATCCGGATAGGTTACAAAAACGAGAACACCATACAACAACAACAAAAAAAATTCAATGTTTAGAATACAGGCACAGAGAACTGCAATCTTAAACAGCTTATTTTTAAGCAGAAATATTAAGGCTAACCCCTCTGAGAGACTTTCCTAGCTCTGCTGGCCAGCTCAGGCTTCTTAGTGGTAGGAACTTAGCTGGTGGCCACCAGGTTGCAGAAGGCAGCCTTGAAAACGTGATAAACCCAAACACTGTCTTAAGCCTCGGACAATAGAAAGGCCATTTTTATCTTTATACTACGTTGCTTAGGCATTTATTTTATGGCTGAATGACACAGTTTTAATACTAGACAGTGAAGCAGAGCGTCAGCATGCAGGTTGATAAGAACCTACACTATAATACCCCCTGCATCTGCAATAGCTAATCAAACCAATTATCCCTCCAAATTCTGTGATGTTTTATCTCAGATCCCTCAAAATCTAAGGAAGGCTTCCTTCAGGCATTATTAAGCCTGAATTCAGAATTTGTACCTTGAAGAATTTGGACCTGGGGGATAGAGCAGATGCAGAATAATCTTATGTTGTAATGAAACAAGGAGAATAAGCAGGGGCATTTGAGCTTATGCTGTTTTAGTTCAGTTTTTCTCTCAGCTTCAGATGGATGGACTAGATTTCAGGGGTAGGCAACCTTGGCTCTTTTATGACTTGTGGACTTCAACTCCCAGAATTCCTGAGCCCACCATGCTGAGGGGAAAGGGAGAGGTTTCCAAGCTGAGCCAGGCTGGCTCAGGAATTCTGGGAGTTGAAGTCCACGAGTCATAAAAGAGCCAAGGTGGCCTACCCCTGGACTAGAACGTGTCACGTTTCCCCGTTTTCCACCCAACTAGAACTACAAAGGAAGCTGACTAGTTCCCTTCCTCCCCATCGACCTCCTTCTTCTCCTGCCGCTTCCCCCGCCCCACCATATCCTCCCCCTCAAGAACACACATTTGCTCAACACACAAACCAAGTGCACACACTCTCCCGCCTCCAATTGAGATGGTGTGATAACTACCTCGGGCGACAGGGACTCGGGCCTATGCGCAGGGGTACTCTCAGGGGAGGATACGTTCTAGGAGGGAAAAGCATCTTGTTATTCATCTAATTTTACAAGTCAAGAGGCAAAATAAAATAAAGTGAAAAAACAAAACAAAACAAAACAAAAACAACAACCTCCAAGCACAGAGGTTAGCCACAGCTATTCTGGAGCAAAAAAAAGAAAAAAGAAAAGAAAAAGAAACTCTTCTGGGGAAGTCCTCAGGAGTTGCGGGGGGACGGGACTACAAACATTACACAGACTTTAGGAGAAGAGTTATTGTTATCTCATGCTACAATGTCAGGCCCAAATCAAAGAAATCAGGATGAAGTATATTTTTTTTAACTTTATACCTTATGTCTAGACCAGTGGTTCTCAACCTTTTTAATGCCGCGACCCCCAATCGGGCGTAAGTCAAGGACTAAACCGGTCGTAAGTCGAGGACTAAACCGGTCGTAAGTCGAGGACTAAACCGGTCGTAAGTCGAGGACTACCCAACCGGTCGTAAGTCGAGGACTTTCCCTGCCCGGGAGCGCCGCGCATGCGTGGTTCCGCCCCCCTGCGCCGGCCGAGGCGTAGCTGGCAAGCGGCAGAGACGGAGCAGGCCGACCACCAGCTGGCCCAGCCCAAGGGAGGTAAGGCACCCGCCGGAAAAGGGGAAAAAAATGGTGGACAGCCTTGCTTGGTGACCCCCATGAAATGGTCGATCGACCCCAAATGGGGTCGCGACCCATAGGTTGAGAACCGCTGGTCTAGACCTCAGAGAATCAGCCTGAACTCGCACAGGACCTTCTTGAGTGACAAAACCCCAAACAAGCCCCTACTAATACACAGCCAAGTCAGAACTGACTTTACGTAGCCTTGCTGCCAGGGAGAGCTGAGGGAGGGACTGAGCGTAGGAGCTTGCTGGACTGAGCCAAAGGGATTGAGCCAGAGCGCTCCCAAAGAGGCCAAGAGGAAGCTTAGAAGCAGGCCATGGAAACGTTAACTTCTTGGTCTTGGGAGCTCAGAAACTGGCACTCATGAAGGCAATGTGGAGTATTCCTGAACTAGTGGAAGTATCATGCAGGAAAGCCTGCTTCTCCAATGGGCAACCCCAGTGGACATGAAGTTAGCTTGCTCGCTTCACAGTGAGAAGATGGACGTGACCATGTAAGAAAGGTTTCTGGGGGGCACGCTATTGCATTAAAACTTTCCTTAATGTAAGTATTAAATTATTTAGATATACACAAGGGCTGGGGATGTTCTTTCCATCCTGTGTTGTATGCTGTGGGGGATTAGGCTGCCCTCAAACTCTGCTACCAATCATGAAAATCAGGGAAGTGTTGTGGATTGAGTGCTGGGCCAAGAGTGGGGAAAATGCAAGTTTATATTCATACTCAACCATAATCTTCACTTTATGGCTCCGCGTGAGTCCTCATCTTATGACCTAACTAACCCAGGGGTAGGCAACCTTGGCTCTTTTATGACTCGTGGACTTCAACTTCCAGAATTCCTGAGCCAGGAATTCTGGGAGTTGAAGTCCACGAGTCATAGAAGAGCCAAGGTTGCCTACCCCTGACCTAACCTATCTCGTAGGCCTCGGGGGATATTAAAATTGAAAGCTGGAACGCAGGTAGTCCTCAACTTACAATAGTTTGCTTAGTGACTATTTGAAGTTAAAACGGCACTGAAAAAAACGACTTATAACCGTTTTTCACATTTACGACCGTTGCAACATCCCCACGATCATGTGATTTACATTTGGATGCTTGACAACTGACTCACATTTATGACTGTTACAGTCTCCCGGGGTTATGTTATTACCTTTTGCCACCTTCTGAGAAGCAAAATCAATGGGGAAACCAGATTCACTTAACAACCGTGTTACTAATTTAACAACTGCAGTGATCCACTTAACAAATGTGGCAAGGAAAGATGTATAAAATGGGGCAAAACTCCCTTAACAAATTTCTAACTTAGTAACATAAATTTTGGGCTCAACTGTGGTCATACGTTGAGGACTACCTGTACTATATACGTTGACTTGAACTTCTATAGGAAAGGCAGAAAAATACTAATAAAAAAATATAATCAAAGGATAAAAGAGCAAAAATGTATGCTCTATAACAGTGTTTCTCAACCTTGGCAACTTTATGATGTGTGGACTTCAACTCCCAAAATTCTCCAGCTAGTGTTGCTAGCTGGAGAATTTTGGGAGTTGAAGTCCACACTTTGTAAAGTTGCCAAGGTTGAGAAACACTGCTCTATAACCTCTTAATTACATTACAAGGGATAAGTTTCCACTTTCTTTACTTCAAGTATATCCCAAATGTTCTGTTCCTAGAGTAATTTAATTCAAATATGGGAGCCAGGAATTCATTACGTTAGAAAAGAAATTTCACACTACAGGTTTCTCCCTGAGCATAATTTCCAGAATTATACAAATGATATACACATGACATACAGGAAGATTTGCTTAAAATGACCTCACACTGCTCCAGGCTAGTTTGGAAGTTTATTTCACAACTGGGTATAATAAGGGATCAGCAAAAATTTAACTAGTAGCACCAGTTCAGATGACTAAGAGTCTCAACTACGGCACTGTCTTAATATGCAATATATTTTCTTCAACAATAGTATGTGTACAATTAAATGTGACACTAGTTGTTAAACTAGTTTGTTTCCTCAAACTATATGAGCTGATTTTTGTGGAGTCACTGCGTTTTGTGCTTGTTGTGTATATTTGATTTATTTGGCTTGGCTTAATAGCCAAATTTGGCTTGGTTTGAATTTGTTTAATGTGCTGATGTTTAGGGATACACTAATAATGTTTTACTCAATGTTTATTTTAATTTACCTTCATACATATTTGCTTTAATTGACACTGGACCTATGAATTTATAAACTTGTGTGCTGCCTGTATTTCCAGACAGAATTTTAGAGACCTGATGTTTAACAATTGTTTGTTGAATAGTCTTGAAAAGGCAGCAGAGAACAGCTTAAATAAAATCAAATGCCATAATGAGCAGACTAAATAACAAAGCCTCAGTACAGAAAACGTAGATGGGGGAAATCTTTCTTACAAAAATACAGGATGGGAGGACAAAAGACTCATATATAGAAAAAAGCAGTAGTTTTGCTTCTGCCAAAGATGAAAAGCTTTGTGAACTGACTAAGACTGATTCTGACAACTTCTCCTCCGCTGCCAACTTCAAATTAGCAGTGCTTCAAATTGGGAGCACAAGCTGCCTCAAAATACAATTTCCTACCACCTTCTCATGGCAGTATCTGTAAGACTGGTTGGGTTAAGAGGCCTCAGTGAAGTGTGATACTGTCTATGGCAGTGTTTCTCAACCTTGACAATTTTAAGGCATGTGGACTTCAACTCCCAGAATTCCACAGCCAGCAATGCTGGCTGTGGAATTCTGGGAGTTGAAGTCCACATGCCTTAAAATTGTCAAGGTTGAGAAACACTGGTCTATGGAGCTACAATTAACAGCATATTTATTTTTAAAAATGAAACAAATACGCTTATACTGTAACTCTTAAACTCTTATTTTTTAAAAGAAACAGTTCTTGACGATTTCTTGGGAGTAGTTTTGTGGCTTTCTCACACATGAACATAGATTTGAGAGTATCTGAAAAATGCAAAATGCGAGAAGGCAGAGGTTGAACAAGAAATGGGACCCCTGCCGTCTTCTGGGCAACAGTAAGAGAATATACCACGAAGAACTAGTTAAAACTGCCAGTTCTGAAAAACCAATGAAGGAAAACTGGTTTGTAGCTTGGGGTTGACATGAGGGGTCCTTGGTGCTCTCTGAGCTTGCTGGTTTTCTTGCAGACGTTTCAATACCCAACCTAGGTAACATCATCAGTGCAACAATGTCACTAGCTAGTTTGGGTAATGAAAAGTCTGCAAGAAAACATGCAAGCTTATAGAGCACCAAGGACCCCTCAATTCTGAAAAAAAATAAGGTTTCTGTTGTAATTTAAAGACAACAGAAATTAGATTATGAAGTCATGTAGTTGTTTTTAGTGATTTTTTTTTTTGTAATTGCAAAGAACCCAAACCCATCCCTAACAGTGAGCAGCTGAAGCTGGATCATAAGGTATGCTAACATATGTAAGAAACAAGGGTCAAAACATCTGAATCCTCAATGGTGACTGATTCGGCAATCAGGAGAATATTGTTTCCATCAGGTTCTATTAAGAGGAGTGGCAGATGCAAGGATAGCCACATCTTCCAATACTGAAATTTCAAATCCACCTCACACAACAGATGGGACATAATCGTGGGACACTTGAGAACGAACACATCGACTCTGGGTTGTTCTGTAAGGAACCTACAAAACGACACGTTCACATCTGTCTTAAAAATCTAAATGTTTGCAAAAGGTTTGAAAAACAAGAGGCAAATATGAAGAGAAGGATAATCTGATGCAGATGGCAAAACATGGGCTCCGTTGTTGATTTACTAGGCAATGCATGTGGGGGATAAGGATTCTGTGAACTTGGCAATATAAGTACCAACAAAGTGGAGAGGGGAAGAGAGTTCAAGCAGTGATTAAAAGGATATGAGAGGGAAGACTAATACCAGTGACTCTAATATATATAGCAATAAGGGAACAGATAATTCACCCTATTAGTACAGGTAGTCCTTGACTTATAACCATTCATTTAGTAACTGAATAGTTTCAACAGCACTAAAAAAAAAAAAGGGACTTATGACCATTTGCAGCGTCCCTGTAGTCACGTGACCAAAATTCAACCGCTTGGCAACTGGCATATATTGATGGCGGCTGCAGTGTCCCAGAATCACGTGATCCGCTTTTGCACCCTTCTGACAAGCGAAGTCAATGGGGGGGGAGCCACATTCATTTAACAACCACGTTACTAACTTAACAACTGCAGCGATTTGCTTAACAAATATGGCAAGAAAGGTCGTAAAGCGAGGCAACTCTCACTTAGCAACAGAAATTTTGGGCTCAGTTGTGGCCGTAATTTGAGGGCTGCCTGTATCTAGTGCAACTCTTAAAAGTTCTCTTAAAATCTCATTCATACACCCCTTGTAATTAACTGTTTTTCTTCCAAGCAATTTTGATGCACGTCTCCCTAGGTTTTGCAAGCAGAATTGCTTCCCCCCCCCCACCTTCTATAGCTCAGCTTACCTCAAACTGTAGTGGAGTATTGCAGCGACTAGCAGCCAAGGAGGGAATTGGGGAGAAGATCACACCACAGCCACTGCGACTCTCCTCCTCTCCTGGCATAGACGAGGAGGACGTGGTTAGGTGTGGGCTCAGTGAATCTGGAAGCAGGGAGTCAGGAAGCGGAGGAGTGACAGGAGACAGTGGCCTCAATAATTTAGTAACACTCTGTTCCATCAGATAGCGGGACTTCCACTTCTTCAGAGGGCTCAACACATCTGAAATTTAACATACAACGTAGATGACGTTTTACTATTACAAAGCCCTCATCCGTGCCCAAAAAGTCAATCCCTCTACACGTACCCCAATAACATCTTAAATTTGGCTCCTGCCACATTAACAATCACTCAGAGCTAATGCCAAAGTTGAAACGAGGGACAATATGCTAAAAGAAGGACAATTTCGGGACTCGGTGGATGTTTCAGGAACGAAAAAAGGACTCAACTGAACGCAGTCAAATTCAGGCCTTCGGTAGTTTTTAAAAAAAAAGACAAAAAGCAAACAACTCCAAATTATTTGTTTTTGTCAGTCTAATTCAGCAACAGGAAACTTGTCACAATACAGAGCTGTAGTCCAGACAGAAATACCTCAGGTCTTTATATAACCAGGCTTGCCCTATTCCATACAAATTCACATTCCTTTTCTTCACGAAGCTCGGGTGATGGAAAAGCTGTCACGGAGGTATACCAAGGCTGAACAGGAGCTAACAACCAATCCAACATCATGCTTTTAGCAGCCTATTTAGTTATTTATTAGATTTTATATCCATCTACTTTTCCATCTCCAATTTTCCTCACAACCAACATCGCGTAAAGAGAATGGACTGAAAGTGACTGATTTAGCTAAAACCTTCCAGTGAGCTTCCATGGATTCCAATATGGCTTAATAGCTACTCAATAATATATTACAGCGAGCTTCTTCCACGGCTGAGGGTGTATTGGACCTTGGAATTCCCTGATCCTAAACTAAACTCTTATCCACCTTATCACAATGGCTTTCCCTATGTCTACAGTTAAGTTCCTGTTACCGACAACCAGCTCTTCTTTTTTTGCACTTTTTTCACCTTCCAATTAATTTGAACTCTCCTCAGGTTTTTTTGCCCTGTCATACTAATTTCACTCTTTATGCGTTCTTACTAATTTCATTATTCAAGCACTACTGCAGTAGTATCTTTGGGATAAGGGGGAACCACTTCTTGATGACAAAACGACTTAAAAGTCCCCGCATCCTTTTTTGAATGGAGGCTGTTTTCCTTTGCACCCAACGTATCTAAACTTCCACAACAGACCAAACCCTTCATATAACTCCATATACATCCAGAAACATTTTTGGGCTTGTTTTACGCGTACGGCCTTCTGTCCTTATATGCTCTCTAAGAAAGATGATAAAATCCATGCAATCAGCCTTGATTTCCATGGTTGGATCATTTAGAACACTTTGCCAGCTGTGCAGCAATCTGTCTACAGGCTCCCGCGCCGCCAATGCAGGAATTCCAACTTCTCCATGTTCCAATGAGACTCATTCACTCCCCACTGGCTGAAATATATATAATGAAACCTGATTGTTCCATTGGCCATGACACCGCTCTCGGGTTCGTCTGTCTACTGAAAAAACGGTTCTCATCCTCCACAATTCAAACTCTTGCTCAACAGAGTCCCCTAGATATCTATGAATGGAAGGAGGAACGTTAACTGCGGAAGACATCTTCTGTTGAATTAGCTTCCCCAGCCAAGTCTCATTAGTTCCTGTTTCACTAAGTGCTGCAAGTACTTTGAGCCGTTCCTCTCTTGAGATGCTGCTTTTCAGTCTACAATCTCCTCTAAACAATTGTTCACAAAGACACCCAGCTTCCTTTCATTCTTGGATCACGAAATCTCCTCATGATTACATACAGCTGCCCTTCCCAACTATCCATCACGCACTAGAATATAATTTAATCTGGGTTGGAACAAAAAAAAACCACAAATATTTGTTGAGGGGTTTTTTGTTTTTTGTTTGGAATGCCACCAGACAACTGCAGTGGGTCTCTTGGAAACCACTCCAAATTCACACAAATCTTTTGGATCACGAGAAAACCTTCCGCTTTTCCTTTTGGCTCTCACTCATTCAACATTGCAAATTTGCCCAGAACTAGTGCTTTTGTCCACTACCTTTGTGCAACACACAGTTATCTGTACACTGCCTAGGGCCTCGTCTGACGTCCTTGGAAAACTGATCCCTGACTTGGGCAGTCCGCCACCCTCTTCCTCTGCAAAGACAGATGTAAAGTTACTATTTTTTAAGACTCAGCTTTTTGCTTCGCTCACAAGATGTAGCAAGGTAGCTGCTCTGCTGCAGAGTGGCTGCTCTGTAACCAGGTGCCCACTGGTTAACCAATTATCTCCCTAGAAAGCGTTAGGAGAAAAGCATTAAGCACAAAACTCTCGACTTTTCAGGTAGTACACTTTCTGCACGGGTACCCAATTTCTTGGGCTTGATGGGAGAAGAGGGCCCTTTTCGCTCAGGTGTGCACGTTAAATCTGCTCATCTCACCCAAGGCAACCACCCAGCAGAAGGGAAAAAAAATGCCACCCATGCGTCTTGCACAATTTGCTGCATGTCTTTATGGCAGCAGCTTAACAGATGGACTCAGAAATACGGAGCTGCCCGGGATCACGTAAGGCAGAATTTAAGTAATTGACTTTGAACACTCCTAAAGCTCTCGCTTATTACAAAATCTGCATCAGTTAGGAGCAGAGCGTGCAAAATTCAGGTTCCTTATCTACGTTATTATTAACCTACAATTGTGGTAAGATCTTTTTTCTTTTCTTTTTAAGTATATGGTGGCCGTACCTGGGTAGCTGTAGGACTCTGTTTACAAAAGGTTGTTTTAAAATAATTTATATAAAAAAATATCACTGTTCACGACTAAACTCCAGTCGTTTCCCTTCCCATTAATGTATCAATAGCGTGCAGACATCTCAACCAACCTGTATTTTCTGTGCAAATGCCAGAAACACTACTACTCTCATTGCTTTGGTATAGACACTGCGCTTTGTTCTCCTGGGAAGCAGGTGAGGTTTGAGTCATTCCTTCTTCCAGAGCCTGCTTCATCCAACGCTGTAAAAAATAAAACCTATTGAATGCATATCCTTTCTGTGTTCTTCAGAAAGTTTCAACAGATTACTTTAATTCCACTGGTAGCATCGACTTCTATCTTATCCCAAGGATCAGTTAAACTTTTAAGCAACATCTCATTTTGTACAATCTCTGTCTGTCTGTCTCTCTCCCTCCCTCCCTCTCCCTCTCCACATATATGTACTTAGAATTTGCATTTGAACTGGCAATTCTGGACAAGAAATTAAAAATAATTAGGAAAGTAGCAATAGCTTTAGTGTAGGGGAATCCAACTACATGGAATGGAATATGGAAAACTAATCAGTGCAGACTAGATCTAGTGCTCCACAAATATTAAGCAAGTGACTTTTCATATTTATTAATGCTTTTCTAAAGTCTTAAGAACTAGGCACATTTTTATAAAAGAGATCTGTAATCAATGTCATTATCAGAGTTTGTGCTAAGGTGTTGCCAATATTGCCAAGTTAAAAAAAATCACTCCTACACTGACAACTCTCAGGGCTGTAAAACCAGAACCAAAACTTTATTTTAATTAAGCATGTAAAAGACTCTGTTTATTAACATTTTAAACCAGTCTTTCTGGACTTAGGGATCCATAAATACATTGGAATTTAAAGGGTCAAAATTCCCACAAGTCTTTGGAGTGCAGATTGGAAAAGGCTACTCTGAACTAAAACAATAAATGCAAAGAAAATTACTGGTTTATGCCCTAAACCAATGAGCTATCTGGTGACCATTTTCGTATGGAAATGTGAATTTAATCCAGTAGATGCAACTCATCTTTCTACGTCAGATTTTATACAAGCCAAGGGAGCATCCAATTATGGAAACTAGAATGCATCATGAAACACACTAAATCCCCAACTGAGGCACAAAAGGTGAGCAGGGTGAAAGTATGTAAATCATGTTGGTTCATGTGACCACATAAATGTATAGTCTTAAGTATGATATGAGAGAGTTTGTCTTCTTTTTTTAAGCAAGCAAGTGCTTAACATTTATCTTCAGAAAGTGTGTGAAAAACCATGGGGGAGGGAATATGCAACTACTCTGTACATATTTTCCACTTTATGCATTTTCCTAGCATTAGCCTTTTAAAGACTGAGTAATCAATACAGATTTCTGACACAAACCAATGTACAGAAGCGATGACTATTTTTGATTGTACTTTTCCCCTATAGTGTTGTTTTTTTTTTAAAAAAAAACCTCTTAATTTGCTCTTCTGCTTGATCATTGCTAAAATACAATTAACAAAAAAAAGTGGTCAAAAAATAATTAGGTTTAAAAACTGGTCTCGAATTTCGTGATATCTACAGTCAAGATTTAAAGTTTAAAAACTTCTGATTAATTTTATAACAAGGAAACTGAACGCTTTAAAATAGCATATAGAGCAGTGATGGCGAACCTTTTAGAGACCGAGTGCCCAAACTGCAACCCAAAACCCACTTATGCATCATCGGGTGCCGGCTGGGTGTGGCCCATTGGGTGGGTGTGGCCCATTGGGTGGGCGTGGCTGTGGTGGTAACGGCAGACTGGGTGGGACTAAAAAGTTCAATCAATCAATTCCAACTTTGCAAGATCTTTTTTTTCCCACGAGAAGTTGAAATTGACTGATTGATTGGACCTTATTTTTTTTTTGCACACGGCAGCGGAGGCCTAAAACAAAAAGGTTTTATAAAACCCAGCTGAAGGCCTAGGACTGGGGCGACAGCGCGTGTGTCCACAAGAGAGGGCTGGCACCCATGCCATAGGTTCGCCACCACTGATATAGAGCATTCTGAAACCTATAAATAACACTCTACAGTTCCCGGACACCAAGGCTGCCAAGCACATGGTTTCTCTATTATTATATGTTCCGCATAAAATACAAAAACTGCTTTAGGGGGTATAAGAAGTGATACTGTCTCTTAATGCAAGACATTAGACATACACCTAGAACAGGGGTAGGCAACCTTGGCTCTTTTACGACTCGTGGACTTCAACTCCCAGAATTCCTGAGCCAGCATGGCTCAGCTTGGAAACCTCTCCCTTTCCCCTTGGCATGGCTGGCTCAGGAATTCTGGGAGCTGAAGTCCACGAGTCGTAAAAGAGCCAAGGTTGCCTACCCCTGATCTAGAACAATGTTTCAACCATGGCCGCTTTAAAACATGTAGATTTCAGCTCTCAGAATTCCCCTGTCAGCATGGGAAATGCTGCCTGGGGAATGTTAGGAGTTGAAGCCTTAACACATTTTAAAGCCACCAAGGTTAAAAAATGTTGGCCTAGAAAGTAATCCAAAACGTAACCTGAAGTCTGATCTTGATCTAAAATTCAGATATCTATTCTGTGAGACATCATCCCTGCTACATTACAGAGTGTTTTAACATCCAATGAGGTGTCTTATAAAGCAGTGGTCTCCAATCTTTCTGGCTCGATGGACCGGTTGGTGATGGCAGGGAGAGAGGGGAGAAGGGATTTGCCTTCACAAAGGCAGCTTCTGCAGCCTGGTTCCCACCACTTCTGCAGCCTGGTTCCGAACAGGCTGCGGCCTAGCATCAGGCCATGGACCATGGGGTTGGGGACCCTTGTTATAAACCAGTGATGGCGAACCTTTTAGAGACCGAGTGCCCAAACTGCAACCCAAAACCCACTTATTTATCGCCGGGCGCCAGGTGGGCGTGGCCCACTGGGTGGGCGTGGGTGTGGTGGTCATGGCAGACTGGGTGGGTGTGGCCAAGGTGGGCATGGTCACCTCAATGTTGTTGTGGGGAGGGACGCCTGTGGGGGCCGGGCAGGGTTGGGCGAGATCCAAGGGGTGGGATGCATCTGGCCACGTGGGACCTTGGCAAGTTAGCGGGCAGCTGGTTGAAGAGGGACGGTTGCCATCTCCAGGGCATGGCACGTGTGCCCACAGAGAGGGCTCTGAGTGCCGCCTCTGGCACGCGTGCCATAGGTTCGCCACCACTGTTATAAACCTTTCCTCCTCCTTTGTCCTGTGTGTGAACTGTGCCAAGGAATTAAATGTATAGACACCCGTGGAAAATATACCTTTTTACAAGAGCTGTAATTCCCATCCATCTGAAATGGCTGCCTTCGCCTTTCCGGGTTGAAGGGAGAGCCAAAACGGATATAATGTTTCGGGGTGGTACAAATGAGTGGGGAATGAACAAGGCCTGGCAACATGTTCAGGGTGGTAGCCAAGACAGTTGGGTCAGTGGTGATACGTAAAGGGCACTCAATGGGGCACTCCTGCTTCTCTGCTTTGTCGTTCAGCCACTCTGTAACCAGATACTAGAAACAGAAAGAGACATATTTACTATACAGGGTTAGTAAGAATGTGCAAACATTAGTGAGACAATGAAGACAGGCAGAAATATCGGCAGAAATATCACAGTGTCAGGCAGGGGACCGGCATCTCTTTTTAAAATTTTGTTTATTCATTAAATTTATACGCTGCCCATCTCACTCTGAAAATGACTCTGAGAGGCTTACAGTTATAATTATGAATATATAAAAATAAATAATGGTTGGAAGCTGCAGACATTCGTTTTAGAACTTTGTCTGAATTTGTCTGATCACTACTTACCCTACAGCCCCATCAGAAGTCGATCTTATACTAAAAATCCTGAGCTACAGTGAACTCTCAAAACGACAGCGATGTTTTACTTCCTTCAGTCAAACCCCCATTTTAAAACAAAACCAACTCGGTATCTTAAAAAACGATATTATGATGTAATTAAATGCCGGGTTGATTAATGAATTTCAATGTAATTTAATTTTGTATTCAAATGTAGCGTTCATTAATGTGGCTGATTAAATTATGGTAAAAGAACTCCTAATGAATTTAATTCAAAGAATAACATTTATGCAAAAAAAAGATCACACATTCAAATAAATATGCCAGTTCCTAGGTCTTCCAGAAGCCTTCCAGATTTCACACAACAAAGGTAACCTGATACATTTTTCCTCAAGTTATATTGAATTTTTATGTGTGATACAGTATTTTTAATAGCACCATGTTAATGATGGACTCTATAATCCTGGAGGCTATATATTTAAAATGTTATTTTAGACATCACATACAGCCTATTTAAAAAGATAGTGCATTAACTAAAATATAGACAAAAAGTGATGACTTCAAAACCGATTATGAAAAATCCATTTTTGATTTTTGGATTAGAAAACAGGTCATTTTTCCTTGGCTTCAATAAATCAAATATAAGATTTCACTAGAGCCTTTGCATCCCAATTCAATCATTCTGAGTTGACATCACTTAAGACTATTCATAGTCTTGGGTCAGCTTTCACAATTCATGCTTTATTTCAACCAACATTCCCTTTCGTAGTTCTGTGGGAAATGTCTGATTTCTGGGCTGCTGTGCCAAAAAATAATCTTGTGTGTGTGTGGGGGGGGGGAGAGTATACTAATGGCACCGTTTTTACATTTTGTAAAATTCAACTTCAATAACCTTATTTTTTTTGCATGTAGATTTGTTGCAAATTCTGTGGATCATCAATACTCTCAGATACAATCCAGGCATTAATTCAGACATTTGGGTTTAGCTGAATGCTGCTAGCCTTTTGCTTTTTTATTTTAGACTGCTGACTAGTTATGAAAATCAGTGAAGGAAAACTGCATCAAATCAAGAAATATCCAAATTTACATTTTGACGACTGTGCTTCCCCCCCCCCGTTAAGTGGTTAGCCATAAAAGCAAGCAAACAAACTAAAGCAACGTGCCACATTATAGGAGCTACACAAAGCAAAATTATCTTCTTGTCATTACAAGAAAGGATGAGTGTACCCATCCTTTCCCCACTCCATTTACCTTTTTTGTTTTAGGGTATTTGGGTGCTGCCCGGTTGGCCTGTGATCCTGATGCAGCCGTCACAACTGGATCAGAGTTCACCACCGGTGGCCTCCCTTCTCCTGGGCCCTCTACCCCGCTCACTTCCGCTGCTGCTGCTGTGCTGGTACCACTTCCTTCCTCTGGAGCAGTTTGAGAGAGTTCAGACTGCTGGGCGCTGGCAGCTTGTTTTTGTCTTCTTAGTCGCTGTGCTGAGCTGCTCCGATAACGCGAGAAACGGCTTTTGGGCCTGGGCCGTGGCGTTTTTGGTGGTGCCGGTTTAGGGACTGGTTTATCTGCACTTGTCTCCTGCAATGTAAACCATTGTTGAAGGAATTCTTAGTTTACTCTGTACTTGTTTACACTCTGCAAGAGCTGGATATATAGGCTCACAGTATGAAGGCAGTGTCTTGAACTGAGGATCTAGCTTGGAAAATACATTCTACTTCCCCCTTTTTGAGGGGCTAAAATATGGAAAGATGAATGTATTATTTTTCCCAGGAAAGTATGCACAAATATGCACACAACAGCTTGACTCCCTCTTCTCAGGGGTTGACACAAGAAGAGGGAGTCAAACTATTCTCCAAAGCACCTGAAGGCAGGAGAAGAAGCAACTGAGGCAAACAGATCAAGGAGAGAAGCAACCTAGACCTAAGGAGAAACTTCCTGACAGTTAGAACAATTAATCAGAGGAACAACCTGCCTCCAGAAGTGGTGAATGCTCCAACACTGGAAGTTTTTAAGAAGAGACTGGACAGCCATTTGTCTGAAATAGCATAGGGTTTCCTGCTTGAGCAGGGGGTTGGATTAGAAGACCTCCAAGGTCCCTTCCAACTCTATTATTATTATTATTATTATTATTATTATTATTATTATTATTATTATTATTATTATTATTATTATTATTATTATTATTATTATTATTATTATTATTATTATTATTATTATTATTATTATTATTATTATTATTATTATTATTATTATACTTTTGTTGACACTTTCTTAACAAAAGTGCACTGATTTCTAATCTTTGCAGATAGCAATTCCATTTCACAAGCTGAGATAACCTTTTTTTTAAACAGATCAACATGGACAGATGAAACGACTTCTCCAAACCTAGCATTCATTTGGCAACAATGAACTGTCTGTGCCACCTCTGTTGCCAACAGGTTTATTTGAACAAGAAACTTGGCAAGCAATATCTGATGGGAAGACATGAGACAGACCAGCAACTGAATTATATTTTCCAAACAAGTGGCTCTGGGTTTTTACTCTGTCAATGAAGTCAACCCTCCAAATTCAGCAGTTTCCCAATCTGATCCTCAACCATTCTATTGTTCTTCTTACCCCAGCCTGTGAAGATCTCCGGGTGTTTACCCCAACGCTGCTGACACAGGTCGGAGCACTTGCCACGGATACATTTAAAGCCAAACTGTTATCTTCATTTTCATTTGGCACAGGTTTTGCTTCTTCTGGTTCTGGGGTCTCTGCAGTAACCACTATCTCTGCATCTGTGCTGCTCCTGTCTGACGATGGGAGATCTCTCCTCCTCTTCCTCTTTTCCAGATTCTCAAATACATGCATGATAGCTTCCACCTTTCTATCTTCTCGGGTCTAGCATACGAAACAAGAAATCCAGGTTAACACTACGGGCACCGGAGGGGAAGACAGTGAGGATGGGGCATCACTCAAACCACAGATAATGGAAGGCACAGAGATAACTGCAGAAATAACACCCTAATGCCCAGACTTCCTGTATGATTGATCAACTTGACAGAACAGTGATGATTACAAAGAAGATATGCACTTCTGTGCATTTTAGTAGTGTGCACTGTTTCAAAGTAAGAGACAGTTAGCTTAGCTCACAGTTGCTCTGAGGGCAGGGAGTACAGAACTGATATTGCTGATTTGAAGCAATACATAAAAAACAGAGACACACTTTGGTGTAGTGGTTAAGGGTTAGGGGCTAGACCTAGGCCTCCCTTATGCATGCAAGCCAGCTGGGTGGCCTTAGGTCAGTCATTCTCTCTCAGTCCAACCCACCGCACAATGTTGTTGTTGTTGTAAGGAAAATAGGAGGCAGGAGCAGTAGGTATATTTGCTTTAGGTTGACTGAATTATATAAAAGGCAAGAGTTATGGTTGGTCACACAGTCAGCCCGATGTTTAGACTGGATTGGGCATTTTTATCCACCTATCCAGTCCTTCCCAAGGACCTGAGATAGACAGTTGTTGTTTGATGGTGTTAAAAGTATTGTTGCAGGATGTTAGCTATTTCAAGTGAAGCTGTCTTTTGCCATTGACTGTTGATTTTGTAATACCGATGGTATTCTTGATGTTTTGGAATTATACCTAAAGCTCTTATTACTATTGGTACTTCTTTCTTTCTTTCTTTCTTTCTTTCTTTCTTTCTTTCTTTCTTTCTTTCTTTCTTTCTTTCTTTCTTTCTTTCTTTCTCTCTCTCTCTCTCTCTCTCTCTTTCCTTCTTTCTTTCTCTCTCTCTCTCTTTCCCACAGTAGTTCTATTTCTATTTGTAGATATCTGTATTTTGTGATCCCCCCCCAATTCTTTCTCTTTTACTGTCTTCCAGGTATTGTAATGGCTACTATCCAGATTTTGTTTTTGTCTTTCTTGTTTGTTTAAATTCTACTAATGCACATCCTGATTAACAGCCAAGCCTGCAGGAAAATACTGGAAACTTTTAAAAACTCCTTGGATCCAAAGTCTTCTGGAGCTATTTTCCTACAGGTTATCCTGGATGTTGCATAAGAGGCATATAATTGATATGAGGAGCTACCTGTTCCTGACTACATAGCTTCATTGTGAATATTCATATTCCCCATACTTCAACCTCTTTATATCATTTTGAGTAGACTGGGAACACTACCTCAGAACTTGTGCAACGTTTATGCAATTTTCTGTGATGGATCTGTTACGCTGTTATTTATAACAGCAGTAACAACCAAGACGAATAGGCACAGGAGGGGGAAAAAAAGAATATATGGAGAAATTAACTCAGCAACAACCTATCAGAAAATTCTAGGAAATGCCTACGCCCAATGGAAAAGACAACAGCCATCACAAAACACTAGAATAAGTTTATATTTAACAAATACTTGCCCGTCTGCCCTGACTGAGACCACCCAGCTCATCGGCAGTAGTTTCCTCCTTCTCCTCTTCTGGCTTCTCTTCCTTATCTGCAGCCTAAAGAGAAAGAGAAGAAAACCTCAAAAAAAAAAAAAAGCAAGTCACAATTGCGAGTAGATATGAGGACCATTACTGAGACCTTTCAGCTTTTTACTGGAGCTTTGTTTGTCCAAAAAATGAAGATTCATTCTGTGATTATGTTTACCTAGAATTAATGGAGTAGAGAGTTGGTCTCTGACAGAAGGCCACCTGAAGAGACCAGAAGCATTTGAAATGTGGATTTACAGGCGGCTGTTACGTATAAGCTGGGTTGACAAGATCAGAAATGAGGTGATAAGCCACCTGGGAAAGCCAAGGGGAATCATCAAAACAATTAAAAAATGAAAATTAGAATATTTCGGACATGCGATGCGACACCCAGAAAAATATGGCATACTCCATTTAATCCTCCAGGGAAAGATTGAAGGCAAACGAGGTCCAGGAAGAAGAATATCGTGGCTTCAAAATCTAAGGGACTGGTTTGGACAAAACTCAGCAGCACTTTTTCGTGCGGCTGCTGATAAAAACAGGATCGCCAACATCAGTGATGGCGAACCTTTTAGAGACTGAGTGCCCAAACTGCAACCCAAAACCCACTTATGCATCGTCGAGTACCGGGTGGGTGTGACCAATTGGGGGGGCGTGGCTGCGGTGGTAACGGCAGACAGGGTGGGACTAAAAAGTTGAATCAATCAATTCCAACTTTGCAAGATCTTTTTTTTCCCGCGAGAAGTTGAAATTTACTGATTGAACTTTTTTTTTTTTGCACATGGCGGCGGAGGCCTAAAGCGAAAAGGTTTTATAAAACCCAGCTGAAGGCCTAGGACGACGGCCGCGTGTCCACAGAGAGGGCTCTGAGTGCTGCCTCTGGCATCCGTGCCATAGGTTCGCCACCACTGGCGAACAGGACCGCCAACGTCCGATAACGGATATGGCACAAGAAGAAGAAAAAGAATTAATGATCCAATCTCACTTATCCAGGATGATGGGAACGTTACCTCATTATCACTCACTGCAGCGGGACCCTCAGAGACTTCCTCGGTTTGGGGATTGCTGTTCTCATCTGAGGCTGCACCCTGCTGCTCCAGTTCCTTACGGCGGGCTTTCCGGCGCCTAGTTTCTGCTCCGATCAGAGTGTCCAGAATAGGTGGAGGTAGTTGTTCTACAGGGTTCGGGCTCCGCTTTTGCACAGGACAATTCCGGTTTCCTTTGTGGCAGGCACAATCCACTTTATAATTGCTGCTCCACCACAAAAGATATATAAGCATTTTAGGATCATTCTTCAAAACCTCAAGAAATTATTTTATTTATTTATTTATTTATTTAAATTCATATGCCTCCCATCTCACTATCACGCAACTCTGGGCGGCTTAGAACAAGATAAACGCGACAATATATAAAACATTCAAACAATAAATATTAAGATTTAAAATTATTTGGGCCAAATGTTTAGGAAAGAAAGGATCCTATCACATGAGATGTTTCAGATTTTTTGTTTTGTTTTAAAGGAAGTAAAAAAAGGAATAATTTGGGCGGAAGGGTAGTAATAATAAGCAAATAACACCAAGGCAACTTACCAGATATTGTACTCATAATCAAAGGCAATGGTGACCTCTGCATCTTTGGCAATGGAAGCAATTGCATATATGCACAGGTGAATCATCCCATCTGCAATCACGTGACGAACCTGCAATATACAGCAGAATTGCTAACGCTCTACAGCAGTGATGGCAAACCTTTTAGAGACTGAGTGCCCAAACTGCAACCCGAAACCCACTTATGCATCGTCGAGTGCCGGGTGGGTGTGGCCCATTGGCTGGGCGTGGCCCATTGGGTGGGCATGACCCATTGGGTGGGTGTGGCTGCGATGGTAACAGCAGACTGGGTGGGACTAAAAAGTTCAATCAATCAATTCCAACTTTGCAAGATCTTTATTTTTCCTGTGAGAAGTTGAAATTGACTGATTGAACCTTTTTTTTTTTTGCACACGGCAGCGGAGGCCTAAAGTGAAAAGGTTTTATAAAACCCAGCTGAAGGCCTAGGACTGGGGCGACGGCGCGCGTGCCCACAGAGAGGGCTCTGAGTGCCGCCTCTGGCACCCGGGCCATAGGTTCGCCACCACTGCTCTACAGCCAGGCATATGTCTCACTATAAAGGTGAACCTTTCTCACAATTGTAAAAACCAGCTTCTGCAGTGGCTGGTTGCTCCTGAACAGCAAGATTATCCACAACAAATGCACCTGAAACTGAAAAAGGTGGTGCTTTGCTACCCAATGTGGAATGTATTAATGAGAAATGCACAAGGGGAAATTATAAATTGATGTAGTTAATAATTATAAGTATATAATGGAATTGTAATAATAAGAGGATATTCCCGGCTGGTTCCCCAAATTGCACTCGATGTGGTGGTTAGAAGGCGGAAGGGATGTAGAAGTGGTAGGAGGAAGGAGGAGAGGTTGTGGGGCTAGGGGGAGGAAAGAGAGGGAAAGTGGATAAGGGTGGAGGCAAGGTGGGGACTGCCGGGAGTATCCGGAAATATTTTGAGTAAGATTTTTTTTTTCTTTTGTTGGTGTTTGTAGATGCATCATTTGTATTTGTTGTTTAATCCAAAATAATAAAAAAATTTATGGGGAAAAAAAAAAGAGAAATGCACAAGCGCACAAATAAAATTTCACCAATTCATGACACCATAAGGTACTAGTCCCTTTTTTTTTTTTTTTTTTTTGCTGTTGCAGCAATCCCATGAAACAATTTTTTTTCCATAGCTCTGGTCTGGCATTATAAAATTCACAGGGCATAGTCTGAGCCCTCTTGCACTTAATTGGCATGGGATTATCTCTGCTTGATTTGTAGAGCATAAACTCAATCACGTTTGCCAAGTACCAAAACGCCACGTAGCAACACCGTTTACCTCTGCATTCGGCGTACAGGAACGCCGGATGAATCTGGCGTCATTTCCAAAAGTGCGGGCATCCACACACATCTCAACACTGTTAAATTTGGAGTAAAACAGCACAAAGGGATACGGCCTGAGGAAAGGAAAAAAAAAAAAAAAGAACAGCATTTTAACCTCCTGGCAAACATCACCCATCTGGTGCAACCTTAACAGGTGACCCGATGCATCCCTGCATGCATTTGTGCATTGCGCGTCTGATCTTTTATTTAAGCATAAATTCCCAATAGAAAAGAATTGGCTCACATTATTTCCAACCTATTCAAAACCTCAGAGGGAGTACATTGTGTTTGTTTTTCAAGAAATAGCAATTACACAAAAACTGTTCCACCCCCCCACCCCCAATTCCGTTAACAGGCCTCTGTTCTGCAATTATTTGGGGCTCTTACTTTTTGAAGAAATGACCATTGACCTCGAACTGCTGCCTTAGCATCACCTTCCCACGATATTCAATTATAAGAGTATCGCCAGCCAAGTCTCTCGCGGCCCTCAAAAGCTTTCGGTGCTTCTGAACTCTTGTTACTCTCCCCAGCTGAAGCTGTAAGGTGGAAAATAAGAATTGTGGACCCAAATCCATGGAAAAAAAAACAACAGCACCATTTCCTACTATATTTGAAAACAATCTTATTGAATGTGGATAAGTAGGACAGGGATAAAACTATTGTTGCTTTGTGCCTCCCCCAACTCTTTCAGGCAAGGAAAGTGTAGATTTGTAGAGCAGAAAGTGTAGAGCAGAAGAGGATCTCTGAAATTGCCCCGTTTAAGAATATCGCTAACTTGTCTCTCACTACTTTTGAATACGCTTCTTACCTGCATTTGGGATCCGATGACCGTGTTGTTACAGGCCAGTTCAGTCTTATTGATTGTGTCCAGCACAGCCGCCTTGCCCACAAATTCTTTATTAGCATTTAGATGACGCTCTAGGAGATTTTGCACATCGGCGCTGTATTGGTTTGTGAAGGCTTCTTCGTACTGATCGGTCCAGAGTCTAATGCGGTTTTCCCACCCCTCTGTGGTATTCTCATCCAGGGCGTGGGCTTCTGAAGGAGAATTCTGTATCAAACCACAGAGTCAGTTCAATGGCTGAATGGTTTGGGGCTCTATAAAAGAAACTTAGGACTTTTTGAAACGGCCCTTGGCTAAAAAAAACAACAACACCCACCTATAGAAACAATCTCCCCATTCTTAACTAGCCTTGATCAAGCACAATTTAAAGCTCTCCTGATCAACTGGTAATAGGTGAAAAACTGCTAGGTAATCGAGAAACAGAAAAAAATGCTTGCAAACTCATTCCCAAATATGATGAAATATCATTATTATCAGCCATCTTTATTGGTGCCTCACCCTCACGATCAGCAAGCAGGACGCTGTAGCTCTTGACAATGACTTACTATATTAATGCTACTTAATTTCATGTTACAGAGGATCTTTTAAAGTGATGATGCAATACATAAATCAATGACCCACGTATGTACTGTGTTTGGAGGTTGGTTGCAAAGGTTAGGGTTAAACATGTAGTTCTACTCACCTTCATCCGCAAAGATTTCCGTGAACCTTCTCTAAAAGCCTGTCAAGCGCAACAAGAGAAACCACTATCAGTATTTATATCCTGGACATCTGAGCTTCTGTTCAATAAAGGTTACATTTTCTAATCATCTAAAGGGGAGGGGCCGAGAAACTAAAATGCATAAAAGCCATCGACCTCAGCTTAGTTTCACTATGCTCCTCCCACAAAAAGTCATCTCTTCCAGGACTTCATCAACTTAGAAATATTGATGGCTCTCTTTTCATTTATGCTGATCTTCAAATATCTATCCTATTAAAAATCAATCTGACGACAACGGTATGCCTAAAGAATGGTGTATTTCACTATATTATTCCTATGCAGCCTCCTTCAAGTCCTGCTATGCTGCCTCATTGTGGCAGTGGGACACTCTGAGGAGGAATGAGTGAAGAAGAACATTAGAAGCGGACGGCAACAGTATATATTCCCAGCAAGGCCAACCAATGTGTGACGATCATTCCAGCTGCTCAGCGAAAGTAAGCAGGTACAGATACTCCTCGACTTATGACCACAATTAAGCCCAAAATTTCTGTTGTTAAAGTGACACAATTGTTAAGTGAATTTTGCCCCATTTTTCAACCTTTCTTGTCACAGTTGTTAAGGGAATCACTGCAGTTGTTAAGTTAGTAACATGGCTTCCCCATTGACTTTGCTTGTAAGAAGATTGCAAAAGGCGACCACATGACCCAGGGACACTGCAACTGTCATAAACGAGTCAGCTGCCAAGCATCCAAATTTTCATCCCATGACCATGGGATGCTGCAACGATCGTAAGTGTGAAAAACAGTCCTCAGTCACTTTTTTCAACTTTGAATAGTCACTAAATGAACGCAAAGAGCTACAAAAAGACGCTGGGGTCAGATGGTTATTTTAGTGACAATGGCAAATACATAAATTTCTAACTGTTCAAAAGAAGGCAATGGTATACCACTCCTACATTTTACAAGAAAATCACAGGAAGAGACAAGATAAAGTGATTGACCATATTGGGCTGGATGACCAGCCCTCAAGTTGTTGGCATTCGATATGTGACTGAGAAAGGGCCGAAAACCTTTTGGCAGGCTAACAGTTTTTATGTCATGGAAACATTAAAGTTTCTGAGGTATCTTGCTACAACTTTATTATTATTATTATTATTATTATTATTATTATTATTATGGATCATCGCACAGTCAGCCAGATGTTCAGACTGGATTTGGCATTTTATCTACCTATCGAGTCCTTACCCAGGACCTGGGATAGGCAGATGTGGATGTTTGATGGTATTACAGATATATTATTATTATTATTATTATTATTATTATTATTATTATTATTATTATTATTATTATTATTATTATTATTATTATTATTATTATTATTATTATTATTATTATTATTATTATTATTATTATTATTATGTTTCAAAGCAAAAAAAGAAGACCTGAAGACACAAAAGACAGAATTACAGTGGGGAAAACGAAGCATAAGAAGCATGAACGTGAGAAAGCTCAACCCAATGAAAGATTAAATGAATCAATTACACAACGACATCTCAGGAACCAGTGAACTGAAATGGATGGGAAATTAAGACATTTTTCAGTCAGAAGATCACACTGCTTACTACCCAGGACATGGAAACGAAGAACGTATCGCAGAAAAGGATACAGCAATGGCAGTACTTGGGTATAACAGAATTAATGACCGTATAGTATAAATCAAAATTTGCAGACAACCCTGCAATATAATGAATGTCCAAGTTTATGCTCCAACCACTGTTGAAGAAAAAGAGGTAAGTTCAATCTGGTAAAAAGTGTGCAAGCAAGATACGTTGCTTACGGCTGGAGACTCAAATGCCAAAAATTGATAGTAGTAAAGAGGAAAAGGCTGTTAGGAAACAGCAGGAAGAGAGTTAGGAAAATGCTGGCTGAGGAAACAGAAATTAAGCAGGAGAATGACGGTCCAATGACTGTTTCTGCCAATCCAAGGATTTCTTCATTGCTAACAGTTTTAAAACAATCAAACCCACACCTATGTACGCTGGAATCCCCAGAATGAATACACAAAAAAATCATGTTGATTGTGTCACTGGTACAAAGAGGTGGAAGAATTCTCACTTCTAATAGCAAAGATGTGGCCAAGGAGCAGACTGTGGGACAGACCGTGAAATTCCAAGCCCAGCTAGGGAAAAAGAACAAAGCCAACCCAAATAGGATTTTGAGCATATACCCACCATTTTCAAGAAGAAACATCAGGAATCACTTTGAAGTGCTGAACCTCATTGATAGGGAACCAGAGGAACTGTGGAATGAAATCAAAGAAGCTGTTAAGGATGAATGTGAAAAGAGGCGGCCAAAGACCAAGAAAGCAAACTGGGTGTCAAACCAGATGGTGGAAACTGCCAAGAGGAGCGCGCCAAAGCGAAGAAAGACAAAAGATCTCAGGAAGAAATTTAATAAAGAATTTCAAGAGAGCTGTTAGAAGAGATAAAAAGCAGCATTATAATAATGGCGTCTGGAAATGTACTGAACAAGGCAACAGGTGTGGAAAAACAAGAAAAAGCTTTCTAAAAGATCTCCAAACTCAGAGAGAGGTTCTAATGTCAAATTGGTACGTTAAAGGATGCCAATAGGAACCAATTCTAAGAAAATAAAACAACGACGGATGGAATGTATGGAAATTGTGTAGAGTTCTTGTCAATGATTTATAGAATATTCCCTATTTACAAGAAGATCGAATACTAGTAGATGGAGTCAGAGAAGTACTCCAGTCATAACCAGTCAGAAGGCTGTTCAAAATTGATGGGAGTGTCTACAAAAAATTGGCAAGCAACAGAAGAACTGGTAAAGGTGTTAACCAAATGATGCCAGCACATCTGGAGAATCACAAAATGGCTTGGAAATTGGATAAGGTTAGTCAACCAATACCAAAGAAAGGAAACTTAATTTAGTATCCCAAATATCGTATACTTAATTTCACATGCTAGCAAAATAGCGCTTAGAGTTAGCCAATGTAAATTAGAATCCTACATGAAAAAAGAGAACCTAGATATTCAAACTGGTTGTGACTATTATAGATAGGTCTTCAAGACTATGTCAAGCTGTGGGGCATCCAACAAGCATTCTGATTTCATTGTCCTCATGAAAAACCCATACATAAGACCGGATGTCAGAGCTCATAACACGGCAAAACAGACTGGCTCCAAGTTAGTGAAGGAGTGAAAGCATAGTGTAAACTATGATTTTGCGCAACTTATATGCTGAACATATATTGGAAGCAGCTGAAATTGGAAGATCAGCATGGTTTTAAAACTGGAAAAAAATATAACACCATGCACCAATGCTGACGACACTGTTCTGACAGCTGAAAATACAAATGAAGTGCAAGCTCTAGTAATGAAAGTCAAGGAGCATAGTAAAAAAAATGAAACTAGGTGTCAACGCTGCAAATACTGTATATTCTTGCTTTGACAATGTGCAGAACTGTCTGGTATATATATAGTTAAACCAGCAACTAGGAAAGAGGGAGGAGCATAAGGATAGCCCGGGAGAAAGAAACCGGAAGTAAATCACATCTTCCAAGTTGGGGAGTGGAAAATGTTTGGAATGTTATGCGTAATGGAAGAGAAGCAGTTCTAAGCATTCCACCATGCCGTGCTGACGTACTGTAATCTTAATAAATGCTTTTAGGAGAAAAAAATGCCTGAAAGTCCTTTTAAGTGTTTCGTTACTCAGACACATGACACTAGGAGTAACTATAAAGAAAACTACTGACAACAAGCATAGCAATAAGAAAGTGAAGCGACGAATAACTTTTTTTTTTTTAGGATTCACTATCAACGATAAAGGAAACAGCAGACCAGCACTGGGTAGGTTTGCAATGAAGCCTTTGGAAAAGATATTCAGATGCCGTGATAGATCTATGCCTTACAAAGATCAGGATTGTGCAAGCAATGATTTTTCCTGCGGAACTCTATGGAAGCGAAGGTTAGATAGAAATGACAGAAAAATATCAATGCTCTGGAACTCAAAGAGAAAAACCAACGTCCAAGTGGATAAACTTGAGGACAACAGTGACTGGCGCATGGTTGGGAGACCCGGAGGGCCAGGTTGGGGACAGATGATTCTGAAGGAGGTCCATCCATGTGGTTGCTAAGAATCAATCCCGACTTGACACACAAATTTGAATCAAATCAGATAATTCATTTGTAAAATGCCATGCCCGACCAAAACCTTTTATGGGATCTACAGCTTCTCCCAAATTAAACAAAAGCTAGTGCCTATTAACTGCCGCCTGAGGTACTAAAATCAAGCTAGAGTAGTTACAGTAACACACAACTAGTAACAATCTATTTTGTAGCAACAATTCTAATAGGTAGCAACATACAACAGACACCTCCAGAGAAACCTGCCTGTTGCAGTGACTTTCTCATTTTCTAAGCTGGGAAAAAAAAATGTAGTTCGAATGTATTGTAAAGCAGCAGTTTTCAGTACACCCTAATGTCCAAGAATGCCTATGTTGAACCTAGAGATATTTCCAGAATAATAAAAATGCTTGAGTTGATATAGCCCAGTGTTTTGTTTTAAGCTGTGACCTCTTTGGGGGGAGGGGGGGGATGAGGAAAAGCCAAGATATAGGGTGATAATAAATACTGTATAGGATTAGAAGGTAGGGAAGACCTTAGGGACTAAACAAATGCTAGGTTGGTCTGTATGTATGTATGGATGCATCACAAAACCTTTCCCAACACTCCTCCAGTTCTCAAGGACACTTGTATGCAAGCGCTTTCTTTCTTTCTGTCTAGGTCAGTGTTTCTCAACCTTGACCATTTTAAGGCATGTGGACTTCAACTCCCAGAATTCCACAGCCAGCAATGCTGGCTGTGGAATTCTGGGAGTTGAAGTCCACATGCCTTAAAATGGTCAAGGTTGAGAAACACTGGTCTAGGTATATTAATTAGGGAGGTGTACAAAATTCTGTGCTTGAATCCTTCTCTGCACAGAATGGCTGTTTTCAGGTGGTCTGTGACTGAACTGCAGTGATGGAGGGAAAGAGCCGGAAACAAACCAAGAGCCTCTCAAGCGGCTGAGGGGAAAAAGGGAACGTCTCTCTGTTCATTTAGCCCAGGGGTAGGCAACCTCGGCTCTTCTATGACTCGTGGACTTCAACTCCCAGAATTCCTGAGCCAGCCATGCTGAGGGGAAAGGGAGAGGTTTCCAAGCTGAGCCAGCCTGGCTCAGGAATTCTGGGAGTTGAAGTCCACGAGTCGTAAAAGAGCCAGGGTTGCCTACCCCTGGCCTAGCCGTATCTTCCCTGCCAGACGTGGCCATTTGTATTTAGAGCAGGGGTGGGGAACCTCGGCTCTTCTATGACTCGTGGACTTCAACTCCCAGAATTCCTGAGCCGGCATGGCTCAGCTTGGAAACCTCTCCCTTTCCCCTCAGCATGGCTGGCTCAGGAATTCTGGGAGTTGAAGTCCACGAGTCACAAAAGAGCCAGGGTTGCCTACCCCTGTCTTAGCAGCAACCTAGCACGACACTCTTTTCTGACTAGCCAGCCTGCTTTCCCATGTACCACCAACATCCTTTGTTTTTTCCTGCTCTCTACCCAGAATATGGGTGTTTGGGTGTGGGGCAGTCACCAGATGATGTAGTACACAATACATGGACAGAATCAGTTATTATTAACCAGTTTATAAGTTTAACTCTCCCAATGGCTCAGTGCTTTTAGGCACGAGTGCTTAAAATAAAAAAAAGTTTTGTTCTAATGACAAAGCATGATCATCACCCTGAAATAATATAACGGATAAGGATACTAAAAAAAAAACATTCTCTCTGGAAGAGTGTTTATTTCTTGCCACAAATTAGGCAGGTCTGCATGGACATGTTAAAACATTTGTCATGTAACTTACAGAGCTGGATTATTTGGAGCAAATGTAAGCCGCTCACCAGGCACCCGAAGATGCTTCTTACTTTGTATATTTTCAGACTTGAATAATTAAGCTCATAGAAATTAACTCCTCAATTTAAATGCTTCAGTTATAGCTGTTATTATTACAACTCATTTGTGTAAAGTCTCAACGGCATTTCTATAACTTGTGCTCTAAGAATTCATCAAAAATTAGTTTATAACCATGTTTAAAACCGTGAGGCTGAGACACTCATGACTTTACATTCTTCTGAATGGAGAGGACGTATCAACACAACACAACACAAACAACACTGAAGGGTCTTTTTTTCCAATGTTCCAGTAAACTTTTCAATTCCCATCAAACATCATTTTTTGCAAGCAATAAATGCAATATTAAAAGATCCTTGAGGTCATTAAGTATAACTCCCCAATTGGTGCAACAATCCAAATCAAAGCATATCCCGAAGTTGGTTGTTCAGCCTCCATCCAACCTCTGCAAAACCACTTTTTTCTTTCAAACTGCTCTTGTGTGGCATCTCTATTCCTGCCCATAATTATTTCTGAGAGATGTTTAGAGACATTTAAATCACGTGTTAGGCAGTTTAAGTGTGTGGTTTTGTGTTTTATAACACAGGCCTCATTTTATGTCATTACTTTTACTCCCAGAAGTTTGCCATTCTGGGAAATGAACATGTGACTGGCCACACCCATCATGAAATAATGCTGTGATCCTGACAGTAATTATATGAATGGGAAATTCCAGCCATCCACTCACCCACATAGCCACAATTTCCTCAGCATGTCCACAAAGTTGTTTGAATTCCAAATTATTATTTATTAAATTTGTTCGCTGTCCGTCTTGCCACAAGGTGACTTGTGGCCCAAAAGAATAAACTTTCAAAATTTGTATCTGCTACATCAGCCATAGTATTCAGCCTGTGGAAATTCAGATCAAAAAGTCTGAAATTTGGAGCTAAAGACTTGAACTAGGGCAACAGAGGGTATAACTAGGGAACATATTGAAATGAAACAAATCAACCATATTTAACCATATTTCATCGCGATACTGGCAACGTGTTGTAAAAAAATGTGCAAAGTGCCCAGCATTAATCTCAATGCCTTTGACTAATTGACTAAAATTGTGTTAGTCATTTGCCAGGTTATTAGTTTTTTTAAAAAATAAATAAATAAATTAAACGCTTCTTTCCTATGAAGAAATTTTCCTTCTGGGCAAGCTATGGCCCCTGCCCTCATTTACAGCCCTGCAAGAGGCTTAGACAGAATAGCACACACCCCTCCCCCATCCAAAATGAAACACAGTGTAACTTCCTTGTGCATTTGATCTGTAATGTTTATTACTATGAGGAGAAAGTCTGCCCAACCTAAAAACAAAGATCTGTGGATTTTTTTCTTTCTCCTTAGTGGAAGGTTATGCGTCACTTGAGGAAGATGAATGGGGAAAAAAAATCTAAGCCAATCTCCCAGTCACTTGCTTAGCGAATGCCTTGAGACGCCAACAACCATTTCTGTTCACGTACCTTGATTTTTTTAGCTTTGGGTGCTGTGCGAGCTCTCTCTGTGTTCCTTTTTCTCTTTTTAGGTTTCGTCCTACAGACTCGATTGACTGTCAGAGTGATGCTCGTAGGAGTGTGCTGTGTAGCAGTATACAACACTGTGGAGGGAGAGAGCTCCTCATCCCAGCTCTCTGTTGCACTGCTATCTCCACCTACGAAGGCAAATGTCACACTGACAACTTTCATAATGCTGAGAAATCTTCATACTGCTCTTCAGCATGACTTTAAAGACGAGGTGCCATGCTACCTGCTACCTTTCACGGCAACAACTTGCACTGCATTACTACAGGGAAGGAGGCACAGTAAGTACTTTCTATCAGGACAAAGGCTGATTCACAGATCTCAGTGATCTGTTTGCGGTAAACAGACTGAACTTACCTGACACGTTGTCTTGTTTCCGGCGACGAAATCTGATTACTTTCCCCCTGCCGATTCCCCTACAAAAGAGACAGACATTTGATAATGGCAGTGTCAATGGCAGCACTGCCTAAAATGAAAGTGGACTACAGTGGCTTGAGTCTTCAGTGGAATGCCAGTTGACTTCATCTTGAAGAGTTACATAACAGCTTACATGCTCTTAATGGCTATCAGAACTTTATATACCAACATGGCCTATTTAGAGCAGGGGTACGCAACCTTGGCTCTTTTATGACTCGTGGACTTCAACTCCCAGAATTCCTGAGCCAGCATGGCTCAGCTTGGAAACCTCTCCCTTTCCCCTCAGCACGGCTGGCTCAGGAATTCTGGGAGTTGAAGTCCACGAGTCATAAAAGAGCCAAGGTTGCCTACCCTTGTGCTAGGCCATTTCTTCAACTATTAATGCACTATGCAACTATACCCCCAAATAATTTTGTCTTCTGGTTCTAGAAAGAAGACATGCTAGGGGTAATCTGAAGGGGTAAGAAAGACTCCAAAGTGTCCCTCTGAAACCGAGACTCCAATTTGACTTCTACATGAGAATCTCTGGTTATAATCTCTACTTCATGGCAACAACAACTCTGGGATTAGAAAAATATATCTTAACTCCTTAGTAAAACAGAATGTCTTTAACGCCACAGAAGTCCAAGAGAGATTGTTTTACCAATTGTATTTGTCTGGCTGAAACAAGGAAGTGTCTTTTGCAAATTTCACCTAATTAACTTGCACTGTTTCATCCCTTGTGTTGTGGAATTCGGTTTTTCCTTTTTTTTTAAAACGTGCTGCCAATGGGTTCCTTTGCTCCATACCACAATCACGAATCACGGTGCCGAGTCAACGGGAAATTGAGAGAACGGTCCACAGAATAATCACGAAACCTCCTTCACGTTCCTCACTGTTGGTTGCCCCACAGGTGCCTAGAACTTACCTGCATTTTTCACACTTGATGAGGAAGCCATCTTGGGAGAGACTACAGTGACACCAGCTAGGAATAGATTCTGCCTCAGAAGAGCTCTCAGTCTCACCAGAATTCTCCTCATCGTGAGGGTGCAGGCCATTCAGTTCTGCACGGGGGATGATGGTCTGGACAGGGGGAGAAGCAGGAGGGGTCGGAGGAGGAGGAGCTCCATAATTGTGATCCTAAAAACAAATGTTTGCATCAGTGCTGTTTCAAATTTCAGGGAAGGATAATAGTAAACAGAAAAGGTAGCGGCTTACAGAATTTTATGAGCTTTACTAATGCACTGCAAAGCCTAAGGAAGCTTGCGGGGGTTTCGAAGGCGATCAAAATATACGGTAACAAGGAGCATATACTTAATTTGGGATTCAATCTAAGACTAAGTGAGTACTCGTTTCCTCTATTCAAACCCAAGGAATTTCCCGAAAAATTAACAATGAACACATTTTCCAAGCACCTAAGCAAAAGGGGGGGGAAAAAAATGAAAAGTGGACTTTGGGAAACTTCAAGATTGGTTAAAAATACACACAAATTACACACACGCACACATACACACAAAGCTAGCACATTAGGAAAGGAAAAAGCCCACAAATCAACTGAATCAGGATGGTACACAAGTAGGAGTACATATTAAGATGCAAGAATTTGGCACATTTGTACATAAGAAGCCTTCAAGCAAAGTCATACGGAATCTCCTGATTCTGAAAATATTATGGTTTATGACACACATAAACATAAATATTTTCCTTAAAAAAATAAAAATAAAATAAAAATAGCTCCTAGAAATTCCCCTATAGCTTGCTCTCTCCGTAAAAACCACAAAAATGCCTCTTCGTCTAAAGCCAGCGTTCCAGTTTTGCAGTAAGCTTTCCACAAATACATTTTTGAAAAGAAAAAAAAAAATAATAATTCCAGAACTATACTGCCAATGCCCTCCAAAACAGATCTCTAAGCTCAGTCACGTAGAAGCTGGGAGGGGGGTGGGGGGGGAGAGAAATGGGCTTGATAAAGTACGAATCTACTGCAGATAACAGAGAAGGGTACTCACTGCATAAGGCAGCCCTCGGTAGCTGTGCCTCTGGGAGGCCCCGTAGCCGTGATTTGCATACACATTCTTCTCACTAACAGCTGGGCTAGCTTCGACAGACTCTGGGCTGCAAAAAGGGCCAACAGCAGAACCCATCAGCATAGAGGAAGTGGGCCTTTTTCTCATAATTAGCCAGAACTCAAGAGCTCTCTCGTGAGGCCAAACAATAATCTAGCCGTGAATGGACACACCTTGGGAGAACAGGAGGGACGGAACCCATGAGAGCCATGGTATATATGTATATGTATATATATATATATGTGTGTGTTTTCTGAGGTTTTCGCGGGTGTTTGTATGTAGGTCTTTAGTTATTCGGGTTTTCTCCCGCGTAGAATTAAAAGTACCTTGGCGACGTTTCGACGAAGTCACATTCGTCATCTTCAGGCTGGTGTCTTCAGCTTAGCTGAAGACACCAGCCTGAAGATGACGCCAAGGTACTTTTAATTCTACGCGGGAGAAAACCCGAATAACTAAAGACCTACATATATATATATATATATATATATATATAAGGAAGGGAGAAAAGGCTTTAGGACTAGCATACGGTTTCAAAGTTGGCATTCGGCAAGAGACAACAGGAGCGAAAATGGTACTCGTACCAATCTTTGAATTGTTTGGTTAGTGGCTTACATATTGCACCAGAGGGCGGATTTTGAGTTATTTATACCCTTTCTCAACTACTTGACTTTATTCTTTTGTTAATCACAGCTCTGCGTCCAGCCAGGTTACAAATTTTATAGACCTCTTGACTTTAGCTGACTATTCCTTCCGGGCCGCGAAGGTTTTCTTATTGGCTTCTCCTTAACGCACACGCCTCTAGATACGGTTTCTTAGTGACAGAAATTTGAGTGAAGTTGGCAAAGCATAGGTCCTGAGTATTTCATTTAGTAAAATCTGCAACGTGTAGAGAGAGTATCCAGCTTTCTCACACAATCAATCATGTGAGGAGCAGCATGCAATATCATCATCTCTACCACTGGAGGAAAAAAAAAACCAGCAGGTTTCTACCAGAAGAGGGCAGAAAAAAGCAACTTAAAATGTACAAAACTGGCGGGTTAGTGAAAAGCTCTGGGAGTCCTTGTTACAGAAAAAAGCTTTAGAGGAGGAAGCCAAAGCTGGAAGCTTAGAAGGGGAAGCTGCTCTCTGTGGAGGATGGGAGGGAGAGGAAGAGAGAGAGAGAGAGAGAGAGAGAGAGAAGACTAAGGAGAAGGAGAAGAGCCAATGCTGCAAGCACACATTGGGAATAAAGTCCAGAAAAACGTCCTTTCTGCAACCACAGTACATTTTCAAAGGTTATTCCTATGAAGAAGAGAGCTATAAATACCACAGTTGTTTACTTGTAATCCGGTCCCTCTGCAAAATCTCAGCATCATTTTTATCCGTAATAGTGGCTTTAGTAAATCGAGGCAGAGGTGCTTTTAAAAGCAACTGATAAATCAAATACAATGGTTTGAGGCTCTCTGACTTACTTGACAGTTGGAACCTGCCCAATTACACAATCCTTTATTTTATTGCTTTATCTATATTCATATTTCTTATGCCCAGACATTATGCTAGAAGAATTAGGTAACTTGTCCTGTTTTACAAACTGTGTTTTTATTTGACTGAAAATAATTAGTGGATCATGGCAGGAAGATGAACTATATATATAGCAGGGGGTCTTCGAACTTGGCCCTTTTATGACTTGTGGACTTCAACTCCCAGAATTCCTCAGCCAGGCACTGCTGGCTGAGGAATTCTGGGAGCTGAAGTCCACAAGTCATAAAAGGGAATATGGAGGTAAAAACAATGGTAATTACAAATTGTAGTTGCGGTAATATTACTCTCTAGCACTAAACTTCATATCCTTGTTAGTATAAGGTCCATCAGTCTATAGTTCAGGGGTCTTCAACCTTGGCCCTTTTATGACTTGTGGCCTTCAACTCCCAGAATTCCTCAGCCAGGCATGCTGGCTGAGGAATTCTGGGAGTTGAAGGCCATAAGTCATAAAAGGGCCACGTTTGAAGACCCCTGAACTATGTATAGGCTGATGGACCTTATACCAACAAGGATACGAAGTTGAGTGCTAGAGAGTAATATTACCGCAACTACGATTTGTAGTCACCATTGTTTTTACCTCCATATTCCCAAGAAAAAAGGATTAGGAGGTAATATAAGTGAGTGGCTTTCTTAGTCCTTGCTATACCAGATGACAAGATGCAAAACCAGTGCAACTGGTAGTTGTCCTGAAATGCGACCTCATATGCTCTTGAGCAGCCCAGGAGAAAACACAGCAAATAAAAACGAATCGGAGTGCAACACCCCCCCCCCCATGACAACAACAACAACCAGTATTAACTCATCCTCTGAGCTGGGAAGAAAGATGTGTATCTGAGCTAAATCTAGCATCAATCAGTAAATAGCATCGGTCGGGATTCTAAATGGATTTTTTTTTTTCTGCCGTGCACACAGCTGAAGCTGCACTGGTTAAACCCTTCTTTCTTAACTATGCTTATCAGATTGACGCTATGAAAACAAACCAGAAATAACGTTCGCTCCTAGTTTGCATCCACTAAAAAGAAGCAAGGAAAAGGAACGTTTCTGTGTATGCAGGGACCTCAAAGCCTAGCACAGAGAGAAAGAGAGAGAGAGAGAGAGAGAGAGAGAGAGAGAGAGAGAGAGAGAGAGAGAGAGAGAGAGAGAGAGAGAGAGAGAGAGAGAGAGAGAGAGAGAGAGAGAGAGAGAGAGAGAGAGAGAGAGAGAGAGAGAGAGAGAGAGAGAGAGAGAGAGAGAGAGAGAGAGAGAGAGAGAGAGAGAGAGAGAGGGAGAGANGGGAGGGAGGGAGACAGAGGGAGAGAGAGAGAGAGAGAGACAGAGAGAGGGGGGGGGTTATGTACACATACGGATTAGTCCGCCTTGAGGTCAGACTGTAAAACAGATGGCTTAAACAGGATGTCTGGCTTTCTAAGTTACAGTGCTCACCCCGGTGTTACAAACTGAGGAACACAGAACATCCATCTCATTTTTAGCCCTCTTTCTTTCCTTATGGACACTTCATTTGAGCTCCTGCACCAGGGGCTACCAGAGGATGGTCTTTGCAAGCAACTTAAAATAATCCCCCCTCAAGAGGAAAAGAACGCTACGCTAAACAGAGGGAAATCCACGTTAACAGTTTTGAGATAGGCGACCACATCACACAGCCATCTGTATCAGCAGCACCATGCACGTTAGGCTACAGCAGAGGAAAAGGCGGCTATTGCCAGGGCTCATTTCTTGCAAGACACCTACCGGTATCAACCAAGGCAGGCGACGCAACAGAAGGAGAATTAAAGACCTTTGGGGAAAGCGGTATTCTAGCAAAGTGCTTTTCCTTGAATGCAGTTTGGAGGATGGAGAACAGCTTCTCCTTGGTGTTTCGTCTTGATCTAACTTGTACAGGATAAACCCCTAAACCAGTGGTTCTCAACCTTTTTAATGCCGCGACCCCAACCGGTCGTAAGTCGAGGACTAAACCGGTCGTAAGTCGAGGACTACCCAACCGGTCGTAAGTCGAGGACTTTCCCTGCCCGGGAGCGCCACGCATGCGTGGTTCCGCCCCCTGCGCCGGCCAAGGCGTAGCTGGCAAGCGGCAGAGATGGAGCAGGCCGACCACCAGCTGGCCCAGCCCAAGGGAGGTAAGGCACCCGCCGGAAAAGGGGAAAAAATGGCGGACAGCCTTGCTTGGCGACCCCCATGAAATGGTCGATCGACCCCAAATGGGGTCCCGACCCACAGGTTGAGAACCACTGCCCTACACCGAGGCAGGACCTGTTGCAAAGCTAAACGCTTTCTATTATCCCAGGCTCACCAGCATAGCCAAGATCTGAACACCAAGTTCTGATTCCATGCCCTCCACATGTTCAGACAAGGAAGCACTTACTCAGATCCAGCAGCCATATCTGAATAAGATGTATCTGGTGTAGTGACTCCCAGAGGGATTGCAATGCTCATGACGTTTGTCAGGGATCACGGAGTCCAAAGGGTAGTGACTGGCAGCTCCAAGGGCGGGGAGCAGCCGCAAAGCCTCGGCCAACACGTCACGGACATGGGTAAACCTGCCAAAGGAAAAAAAGAAACAATGCACTGCAGTTGTGTTCTTCCCAGCCGCAGCCATATGATTTATCCTGCAAATCATGCTGAAGTTGAGAAGAGTGAGAGTGAAACAGGAAGTAGTAACTTCAAATGGTGCATGTTGTCTCTTGCCCGACGATCACGCTTACATAATTTTCACTCTAATATGGCCACCAAATTTTATACCCAGATTTTCGTAACGCCTCAGAAAGGAATGCCGAGCAGAATAAAAAACTTGAATGCCTATCTTGCAAATGTCAGCCACAGGAACAAAATTACTAATATGGGGTTAGAAGAGAAGGACCCCCCCCCGAAGGGAAAACAACAAAGATATATATATATATATTGTTTTAGCTCTGACGATGTCAAACGTTTTGTTGACGAAAGCTAGGTAGATTAAACATTTTATATGTATTCTCTTGGCGGTCTGTATTTATTTTGATATTATGATTTTTCCCAAGAGTCGAGTTTTTAGTTTTATCTATCTATCTATCTATCTATCTATCTATCTATCTATCTATCTATCTATCTATCTATCTATCTATCTATCTATCTATCTATCTATCTATCTATCTATCTATCTCTTTCTCTCTCCCTCTCTCCCTCTCTCTCTCTCTCTTTCTCTCTCTCTCCCTGTCTCTATCTATCTATCTCTTTCTCTCTCCCTCTCTCTCTCTCTCTTTCTCTCTCTCTCCCTGTCTCTATCTATCTATCATCTATCTATCTATCTATCTATCTATCTATCTATCTATCTATCTATCATCTATCTATCTATCTATCTAATCTATCTATCTATCTATCTATCTATCTATCTCTTTCTCTCTCTCTCTCTCTCTAATAATAAATTATTATTATTATTAAATTAAATATATGGCGGGAAGAGGGCATCCTGAGTCCCGCCACGTGTCGTATAATTTTGTCTATGTTTGTTTTATGTAGTTTTTTGTTTTTTGGGGTATTTTGGTTTAATTTTCGGTTTATAACCTTCGACACACAGTTAATTTTAAAAGAATTTTAGTAGGGATGGATTTTAGCTCCCTAGGCCAGGCCCGCTTGCTGGAAAAGCCATGTCTTGAGGGCGCGGCGGAAAGTAAGGAGATCCGGAAGCACCCGGATCTCGGGGGGTAGTTCGTTCCAGAGGGTGGGGGCACCCACAGAGAAGGCCCTCCCCCTGGGGGTCGCCAGCCTACATTGCTTGGCCGACGGCACCCTGAGGAGGCCCGCTCTGTGGGAGCGTACCGGCCTATGGGAGGGAATCTGTGGCAGAAGGCGGTCTCGGAGGTAGCCAGGTCTCTCTTTCTCTCTCTCTCCCTGTCTCTATCTATCTATCTACCTATCTACCTACCTACCTACCTACCTACCTACCTATATATATATATATTTCCACAGCATAATTGTTACAAAAATGTAATCGTTTTAGTTGGAAAAATGCACAGAACCACCTTCCGTTTTTCATTCGTGGATGCTGCCGAGAAAAACCGTGACAAATATACAGCATTCAAATATGGCATGAAATATATATGAGAGGTATATTTACAACTAAGTATTTAAAAAGCCAAGTGAGCAGAGGCTCTGCACAACGGGCCAATTGAGAAGAAAGAAGCAAGCACACATGTACGAAAGAGGAAAACAAGTGTGTTGCAAATGGCAGTAAATGAATTCAATCTCTCTGCACCTGCCTCTAAAGAGCTGGGGGGGGGCGGGGGCGGCGGCGGAAGGGGGGGCTGGTCAAGCAAAGGAGAGGCATCTTTTTCTACCTTTCCAATACAAATGCAGCAGGGACTCTGCTGGGAGGACCAGCGCTGCTACCGCAGCACTCTGAACGCTGGCAGGGATTATTCATTCCGGAATGGCAACAGGAATGATGCATGGATTAAAGCAGTTGCGCCGGAGTCATTATTATTTTTTTTTTTAATATTGCCGATTTGAAAATGACAATGGCTGCACGGTCTCAAATTGTTTTGCCAAAACTCTTATTTTGGGTTAAGATAATCGTGCGGAGATCATTAGCCGTTTGTTCACGGGGCACTATTTCTACCCCTCCAAATAGCCTTTCAAGTATTTCCCTCTCTCTACCATCCGCCAATATGCAAGGCTAAAAAAAACGTGTGTCTTGATACGAGGAACAGAAATTGTATTTCTCTTCTGTCCTGGAATAGATCACGGCTTTTCCTCCCAGCTCTGTACAGCCATTTGCACGAGAAGTCAGGGCTCTGGATTCTTTAGTGATTCCTGAGATAAACGGTGAAAGCTGGAACTTCAAACACATCCATCTCTCAGCAAGCGAGACACGTCAGACCCAGCATCTCTTTATCTGATAGGTCAGCCTGGAAAAGGCTGTTATTTGTTCTCCTCTCAGTGAGGGTGGAGACATAAGATCACATCAGCCTGCTAAGAGGGCTGGGAATTCCCTTCAGGACATTTCTGCACAGTTGAGAGCTATCTGCTGCCATAAAAGGAACACCCATGCTCAGGGGCTACATTAGATACTGTTAATATTTCTGAAAAGGAAGTATTTAAGCGGGGCAAGTTAGAGGTGCATTTGTAAATACGTACAAGCAGGCGAAGCTGCAGATTCTTTCTCGGAAAGCTCTCTGTACCTCACTAAAACTGTAAACGTGAACTGTACTAGTACTCCTGAGAAAAATGCTACCTCGTGTATACTACAAGAAAACTGCGTGAAACCCCTAAACATTTCCTTCAGATTTGGGCAAAGAGCCCAAATGTGGTGTTCCCAAAAAGTATCTTTGCAGTCCTACAGAGAATTGGCTACCACCTTGACAGAAAGGCCTGCTCTTATCATCCAGAAATTATCAACTATAATTCATGAAAGGAAGGATATCGAGGATATTAATTCAGAAACAAGTTAAAGGCATAGTATTGTATCGTAGGGGCTTTTGAAAGAAATGATAGTCGAACCAATCTGCATCCCTGGTCAAGCTGGAATTCCAATGATCTACTATGTATCATCAAACCCAACAATCAAAAATAACATGAACTCTGCATGAATGAATGCTCGGAAAATACAAAAGGATAAAGGAGAGAAAAACAACAAGAGGTCTTGGTAAGTAAATATCAAGAGCATTTTCTGGCTCTTGCAAACAGAATGCTGCAGAAGGTACTCTTGAAATATTCAACATTAAGACTGGCTGGTATATAGCCCAACTCAAATTTAGCAAAAAGCTTTACCTGCGCTGCAAAATCAAATTATACAATAGCACGAATAGCAGTTTAGCCAGGCTGGGGATGTACAGGTAATTGATTTGAATAGGGGGAAAAAAAGGTAGCATTAATACGTTCTTAATCAGAAATGGCCCGTATGAACGGACTTTCCATTAACCAGGTAAACAAATATCAAATGTAAAGCTGCCACCTTGTTCAAGATGCAAAACCAACAGAATAGTGTGATCTTTGTTTCGACCTTTATTCTCCATTGGGGGCAAGACGGGAGAGCTGGCTGAAGTGTTTTGTGTATAAAAACAATAAGACAATGGAAGCTGGGTGCCCCTTTGCCTAGAATAGTCTTGAGTTCAAACCAAAAGAGCTGCTCTGTGGGGGATTAATCCCTTTTGCAGAATCCCGCAAGCTGTATCTCTTGAATTCTCCAAAAGAAGGGGGCGAGGCTTTCCGCATAGATTGAGCCCCAGACAGGACAACAGAAGGATGCTCAGTCATTAGTATTCTCTCGTGCCTACGTAATACATTAAGCACAAAGCACTACGTTCCTTAGAAATGTTTAATGTCCAACAAAGGGTGATAACATCCATCTTTAAAAAAAAAAAAAAAAAAAAAGACTGAAAAGGGCATCTTTCCTTTAAAAACTCTTAGGCTGCCAATCACAAGGCCCAGAATTGGACATGGATCCTGATGTATTTTCCCCTGATCGACAACAAAATGACTTGGGAAAAGAAAGGGGAAAAAAATGTTAAGCTATGTACGATTTCCCACAGCGATCTCACTTCATCGCTTGCCATTATTGCAAAAGTCTTATAAAGCAGAGGGGTTGGCAACTCAACATAATTTGATGTAGAGAGAAATCTTAAGCCCGCGTTACAGCATGAATCATCATAAAAACACAGATCTTACCACATGGCAATTTAGTTTCTCATGAAGGGGAGAACTGAGTCCATCCAAAAGATGCTGTCAGGAAAAGCTATTGTGTGTTATGTCATGTATTTCTGAATATTTTTGTGCTGAGTTTATGACTTCAAGGATGTGTATAGCTTTCTTGGCAATAATATGGAAGTGATTTATCTACTTCTGAGAGTTTTTTTCAACTTCCCAATTCAGCAGGCAGCCTTGGGATTTCTTGGGATGTTCCCATTCCCTTCTTAAGATTTTTAAGGTCAATTAATATTGGTTGGTAGCTTAAGCCCATTAAGTTACTAAACATGAATTAATAAACACAAATGTGTAATACATTCAAAAGAAACTCTTCCTCAACATTTTCTCAACTACTATATACAAGTATTCAATGCTATAATGTAAAATGACAAGATTACTTATTTTAAAGTGTTACACAGCTTTCTACAGTAAAATTAAGCCAAGGCAGTTTACAAAATCACAGAATTATTTGGAAATCTTTACAAGTTAAAAAGCCGCCATCCTCATTTCTACTTCATGCTTAATATCAGCAAGTCAATCAAGTGAATCCTGGGATTACATTCTGGAGAAAAAAAATTAAATACAATATTCAGATGTCTCATATTGGCATCCTTACTAGTTCTAGGCTACTTCCACTAACAGTATTTGATGTTGGTAGACACATCTGGAAAATATTAAGCTGAAGATGCAACTCTTTAGTCTGTAACCCACAAAAACTCCCACTAGTAAATTTTAGGGATAAACTGGGCCTCTCGGAATAGTATTACTTTGTACTTATTCAGTAGATGAAGTATTATCATAAAACCAAATTTCATTGCAGTTAATTCAACTTCAGTGTTGTTGTTTTTAAGGCAGATATTATTCCTATTTTGGACATTTGGTCAGCTACTAGCAGTTGTAGAAGAATCAACTAATGATTTAAATGGATTAAATCCACTTTTATAATAAGATGAAAGAATTTGATGACACTGATGATATGTTTTTCATACTGTTCTAAATTATCATCTATTCAAAAAGATTTGGGGAAGTTATGACAATGAGGGAACGGTAGTCACAAGTCATACGTTACCTCTTTCACAGCTTGAACCAGACTTTATTATCTACCCTTATTTTTCTTTTTTTTCTTCAAATTATGTCACTCTTCAAAATCCTTTGAGTAAACAATTTCTGGTTTTTGTCTCTAAATCTTATGCAAGGATTTTCCTGAGCCATGCCCCAGCACACTTCCTGTTTTCATGTCCCTACTTTCACTCAGAATTTCTTGTGTGCGCTGTGCATATGAATACTCTTTCTCTATTTTCTCATTGTCTAGATACTCCCTTTGCTAATTACACAGCATTTCTCTTCTTCATACATCTTTATGAGAATACTACGATATACTGTCACCCCCAAACTGAAAATTTTGGTCCATGGGAATTGTGTTGATATGGCATAAAGTAAAACTAAGTGGGAGAAAGCCTTGTTATGTCGTACAACCAGGATTGTTCATGCACTCATAATTTGTGCATAAGTTGGAGGTTCAATATCAACAAATAATTTAAAAGTGTAAAATATTATAGAGTATTTAAAAACTAAAGCAGCATAACTAATCAGAAGAACAATGTAGCAATGGAAGAGAATTAAAATATGTGGTGTTTCTTGCTTTAAAATTAAACACTAGAATTTAATTTCTTTTCCTCGTACAATTTGATCCTAATTTATATTACAGATGTCAAATCTTTTAATATATTGCAGAGCTACAGCAGCCATCATCTCTGATTAATAAATTGGACTTGATAGGGATTGGAATCCAACAACATTTGCAGCTTTATTTATATTATAACCTACCACTAAAACACATTGTGAAGAACTACGGAATTTTTTTACACGTTAGTTTAAATGCAATCAATGCAAATTATTTGCTTATTTTTTAAGTACCAAATTCACTCTTACAATCTGAAAGAACATTTTTAAAAATTAGCACTTGGGGGCCTTATGATCTTAAATTTATGGTCTAATAGAGACAATTCTTTTAGATGGAGAAATTTGATATTATTTTACTATATTTTCACTGCATTACCTAGCTCAATATTGTCTGCTCAACAAGAACATGCTATATATTTTAAAATTGTATTAGTCTTGAATGTTTCAGCAGGATAAATGATTTGTTGAAACTTGTAGAGATTTTTAAACAATGTACTTTGAATTATTTAGAATCTCAGAATCCTGTGCTTACCAGGACAGGTCCACACAGTTACTGTCCAGGTATATATTGGAAATACCAATGCTGAACATGGCAGTCTACTCATTCTGCAAAATATTCTCAGCTTGTTGGAAGTTAATTTAAGATGGAGAAATATCCAAAGATTGTTCTTGCTTCAGAATTTAGAATCACAAGTGACTGTTTCTCCATGTCATGTCTCACTGCTATGTTTCCTAAATTGCTCCATCCAATTCTTCCATACACATCTTTAGTTCTCCAGATCTAACAAAACATCTCATTAGATACAAAGATCTATATAACTATACAGAAAGACTTTCAGAGAAAAGTACCGGTAATCTGCAGACAAATAGGCATCAACACAAATTTCAATACACATGCAAAATTCTTCTCTTAGAAAACATGAGTCCAATGCAGTGGTGGGATTCAGCCATTTCGCACCACTTCGGCAGAACCGGTAGCTAATTTTTTGTTGCCCAGGCCCAGAATGGACTTCCGGAAGTGGCATCCACAGAGAGAACCGGTTGTTCACATATCTGAATCCCACCACTGGTCCAATGAATGTCCAGATGCATGATGTTGGATACCTGGTTGTCAATGGTTCTTCCAAAAAGATTCTTGAAATAGCCATTATTTACAAATAGACTGAAAATCACCAGCTAGGATAAATTTGAAAAAAAAAGGCAATATTAATTTTAAGCCGTTAACAATTGGGAGGGGGGGAGTTAATAAAGTAAGGCAGCTGTGTTATGCATATACATGGAGAGTCAGCTGAGAGCTGATTTCAAAGCAGCTGCATGATCCTGGGAAAAATATGAGGCTCACTTAACAACCCCAAAAGTGATACTTCATATGCGTTCCCATTCACTCTACAACACCTTCTTCCAAGTAAGGAATGGTTGCTGGAATTGGATATGTCTAGTTGAGGGGTAGGCAACCTTGGCTCTTTTATGACTCGTGGATTTCAACTCCCAGAATTCCTGAGCCAGCCATGCTGAGGGGAAAGGGAGAGGTTTCCAAGCTGAGCCATGCTGGCTCAGGAATTCTGGGAGTTGAAGTCCACGAGTCATAAAAGAGCCAAGGTTGCCTACCCCTGGTCTAGTTTAATGAAGAGAAGGACTCGGGTTGACATGATAGCAGTGTTCCAATATCTCAGGGGCTGCCCCAAAGAAGAGGGAGTCAAGCTATTCTCCAAAGCGCCTGAAGGCAGGACAAGAAGCAATGGATGGAAACTGACCAAAGAGAGAAGCAACCTAGACCTAAGGAGAAACTTCCTGACAGTTAGAACAATTAATCAGTGGAACAACCTGCCTCCAGAAGATGTGAATGCTCCAACACTGGAAGTTTTTAAGAAAAGACTGGACAGCCATTTGTCTGAAATGGTATAGGATTTCCTGCCTCAGCAGGGGATTGGACTAGATGACTTCCAATGTCCCTTCCAACTCTATTATATTATTATTATTATTATTATTATTATTATTATTATTATTATTATTATTATTATTATTATTATCAGTATTAGTAGTAGTAGTAGTAGTAGTAGTAGTAGTAGTAGTAGTAGCAGCAGTAGCAGAAGTATTGTTATGTATCTGCACTGTGCTAATAGTTCTGTGATTCTGTGTTCGTCAGATTCCATTTCTAGTATTATGTTCACTTCTGGATATCACAGACTTCAGTCACCTTGACACAAGCTCAGAACAGAGCAATGAAGATGATTCCTGAAAAGAGATAAAGTCTTACGAATAGAGTTGGGTCATGATCTGTTCTATATCATCCCAGAGAGAAGACGGGGATAATGGCTTAAAATTATGGGATGACAGTCTGGTTGAATGTTAGGGGGGGGGACTTAAAGGGGGGGGAAACACCAGAAAAATGTATCCAGTGAGGTGGTGATCTTCCACTGACAAGAGTTTATTTGAGAGTAAGGATTTATAGTAAACAGCTTTAATAACTCTCTGAGAAACCACTACTCTCTGTTTCCACGTATGAGGAAAGCCTCATCAAGTTGAAGTTTGTGAAATAACTGAATAGAAATTTGAAGAAGTTGTCCAATGTTTAAGTCTAGTGATCATTTTGTAAAAATAAAGAATACTGTGTCAGTGAATAAAGAAAAACCATATATTGTGTGTGTGTGTGTGTGTGTGTGTGTATCCTTCATTATTCAGGAACAGAACAAGAAGTAATTCAAGGCGGCAAACATACCTAATGTTCCCTTTCCCAAGCCACACTCAAAAAGAAAACTATTAGTTAAGGAAGAGGCTGGCATATGATGCATTAGTACTTAGCTTGATATCAGCTACGATATACCAACAAAACAACTGGACTAATTTTAAAATAATAAGCATTTAGATCACAGACATGCTCAACCAACTTTCAACAATAGGGAGCAAAAACAGTCCATATACCAGTAGTCCTTACAACAGTTTAGTGACTGTTCGAAGTTCCAATGGCATTGACTTATGACCATTTTTCACGTTATGACACTGCAGCATCCCTATGGTCACGTGAGCAAACTCCGGACACTTGGGAACTCATATTTATATTTATCACGGTTACGGTGTCCCTGGATCATGTGACCACCTTTTGCGACTTTCTGCCAAGCCAAGTCAATGGGCAAGCCAGGTTAACAACCATGTTATTAACTTAACAACTGTGGCAAGAAAGGTCATAAAATGGGGCAAAACTTAAATGTCTCACTTAGCAACATATATTTTGGGCTCCATTATGGTCAAGGGCTACCTGTATCTAATCCTGTAATGTGACTCGAACTTCTATGAATTCTGACGCTATTTGTATTTTTTAGCTTTAGCCAACAAACATCTTCTTACATACCTCTCAGGGACATGAACATGGGTCTTTTGCAATGCAGGAATAAATGCTACATGTCCTTATTTTTTATAACTGAAACCTAAGCTAGAATCTGTTTTTTACATATAGGTATTAGCTGCAAAACCAGCTGTTCCCACATTATGCAGCATTTGTCCTCATATGTACTAAACCATATGCACAATATTTTCAAAAATGTTTCATGGAATGCATAGGACAGTGACACTAGGGGTCTGGCAACCACAGCTTTATAATTCATTCGTAATTGTATAGCTATTCAAGATTCCTTGCCAATAAAGGAACTAAAGAAAATAGTGTTGACTATAAACCATGGGACAAAAAAATAGACTATGTTCAGATGAACCTACAAAAAAGATTGAGCGCCTTAAATATTAAAGACTGAGCTGAAAATATGGATGCTTGAGGACCGCAACTAATTTATCTATTTAAGCTCCATCCTTAGTATACAGAACACAATACTGTATTTATTCTACAGTATCATCTACAGTTTAACCAACTGTATCAGAACTGAAAAATACGATTAATTTCCTAAAAAAAAAAATCGCATCCACACTAAGAGTAGTATTGGTTAATCTGTTGGGTATTTTACTTTGCTTTCTCATATCTAATGTTAAAATATTACAGATACTGCATGTTTCGTGGCAATTACGAAAGGCATTTATAAAATGAAACTGTAATGGTTAAATTGTAAACATTCCTCCATCTTAATCTTTTAGGGAAAAACCCAAAACACAATTAAAAGGCTATTATAAAACCCCTGGATTTTGAGTCCTGGACCATGTAGCTTGGCTGGCATTAGGAGTCAACAATTTGTCCATTTTGTCTGGCAAGATTGCTACTAATTTTCTCAAGGAATAAAAGTCACAAATTATTATTGAGTAACAATCACAATTATTTTAAAGTTCTCTTTTAAAAAAAAACCAAATATGATGAAAGAAGACATTGAAATACATTGCTTTTTGTACGATAAATTCTACTACAGAGAAAAATGTACGAGGCTAAAAGCAAGAAGCGTAGGTCCTTGCTTTACTATTATTTTTGCAAATATGAATTCCTTCAAAATCAGCAATATAAAATGAATTTGAGATTTAAAAAAACAACCATGCAATAGCCTGGGCTGTACAGAAATGCTGCAGTAAGCTATGACTGAAAGCCAAGTTCTTATTAGCACCACAAGAATTCCATATGGCTGGGCATAGCAAATGATTAGATACAACGCCACCAGCCATAATCTACACCTATTCTTTGCCCTCTACGGGACTGACTGGTAGCTGGATGGGAAAGGCTCTGTATCTATTAGTCTGGCTTTGGGTTTTTCACATTCAAGGACATCATGTGACAGGCAACACTGGCTGCTTGGCCACTCCCAGAAAAGGCAAACAAAACAGCTCCAGAATAAATTCCAGCAGGGATTTCAAAGGCAGAGAGACATTGCATCAGCCAGGTGTACAGGAAGCAGCTGGGATTTGAAGTCCAAAGAGCATCTGACCCACTTGAGAGTCTCTCAAGAGTGAGGTCTCTTTCCGAAGAAGTCCTGTGGGGAAGGAGGAGCAGGAAGGAAGGAAGGACTTGCTCCGGCGACAGAACAGGCCGCATCTGCTTCACGGCGCCTTTGTACAGCCCTCCGGACCTGGCTGCTCTCCCGGGGATGATGCAATCCCCGGGAACAAGGTCTGCGCCAGAGAGAGGGGAAGAATTCACAGCCGATGCAGAGGGGCAAGTCAGCCAAGAATCTCTGATGACAACACGCTTGAGCCAATCAAAGAGCAGCACCCTCCCTTCCCCACATTACCCCACCCCAACATTTGGTAGAGAACGGAATCCCACATTTCATGTCATCAAGCCGTGACTGAGGGGAAGACCGGAGAGGGGGGGTGGGGAAGCAGAAAAATTTATCCGGTCTTAAAACCGTCTTGCGCCTCCTGAAGAAAAGGAATACTGTGGGAAACGTGCAATTTGGGATGGGAAATACCCAAATCGCTGGTTCTCTTTAATCACTTCCCTGCTAGCGCAAAATCTCCCTAAACACGTACACAGCAGCGCTGCTGTGACTGGCTGCCTGGCCCCCATTCTCGGAAATCATGCAGAGACACAGGCTTTGGGAACCATAGCAACACGACACAGTGCCGCAATTATGGAGCAGCAGCAGCAACTACTCCATATGTAAAAGTTCACCCCCTGCTTCCATTGTAAGGCTGATTTTAACCCTCGCTCGTTGTAAAAAGTTAGCTGTGAGCATTCCTTTAGCTGGATCAGACTGATGGTGTGTATTGCAGAGGCAAGGAAAAGCATGACCAAATGTACACACACTTAATCTGAGTCTCTCACATGACTTGTCCTGGTCTCACAGGCCTTTCGAAGATTTGATATTGTTGTTGTTGTTAGTTGCGAAGTCGTGTCCGACCCATCGCGACCCCATGGACCACGTTCCTCCAGGCCTTCCTGTCCTCTACCATCTTCTGGAGTCCATTTAAGCTCACGCCTACTGCTTCAGTGACGCCATCCAGCCACCTCATTCTCTGTCGTCCCCTTCTTCTGTTGCCCTCAGTCTTTCCCAGCATTAGGCCCTTCTCCAGTGAGTCCTTCCTTCTCATGAGGTGGCCAAAGTACTTGAGTTTCAACTTCAGGATCTGGCCTTCTAAAGAGCAGTCGGGGTCGATCTCCTCTAGGACTGACCGGTTTGATCGCCTTGCAGTCCAAGGAACTCGCAGGAATCTTCTCCAGCACCATAGTTGAAAGGCCTCAATTCTTCGTCGCTCAGCCTTTCTTATGGTCCAACTTTCACATCCATACATTGCAACTGGGGAAACCATGGCCTTGACTATACACTTTTGTTACAATATTGCATATATACATCAGTGTTTCTCAACCTTGGCAATGCTAGCTGGAGAATTCTGGGAGTTGAAGTCCACACATCGTAAAGTTGCCAAGGTTGAGAAACACTGATATACATAAAGTAATGTAGAGCTTAAGAATCAGCTTACTGCACCCACTCCTTCCTGGTTTGTTTTTCCCTCTCCATAAATGCTCTAGGGGGGTCATTTGGAGTGAGAGAGAAAGCACATCTGGCCACAGATACTCAGTGACCTTGTGTGGCTGAGGGCACACTAGAACCAGGATCTTTCAATGCCTGTACTAACCAAGACCAGGCTTAACTTCAGAAGTCAGCCACAGCCAGATGTCATTTGCTGAGACTCTGGCTGTTCAGCACACCTAAAAGACTACACCCATGTCTCTAGCCAGAGAGGAAGTGATCACAAGAAGGCGATGTAAAACAAAATTAAATGCTTATCTCTGGGGAAATTTTCTACAGTAGGGGTCCTCAACCTTGGCAACTTTAAGACCTGTGGACTTCAACTCCCAGAATTCCTCAGCCAGGAATTCTGTTCTACAGGATCACTCTGTTCTACAGGATCACTCTTATTGTGCTGCCCAACATTTGCTTTAATGATATGAACACTTTCTCTCACCAGATACTTTGGTTTCCATTTTTCATGGAGCTGAATGGAGATTTATGTTGTTGATGAATCAACGTCTAAGCATTACGTTCTGGTCAAAACTATTTGAAAGTTTAATAGAAGGGATATGCATGCACATGCATGCAAAGTCAGCTACTCCCCAGATAATCACATAAGCTTTGCAAATGACCTGAGAGGGCTATTTCAACCATTCCAAAAGAGGTGTGCTTTGTATGAGCTTACATAATTGCGAACCGTCCATTTGGAAGACTTTTGCAACTTTTCTTGTTTCGCTGAATTTTGCTTTGAAATAATAAAAGGCTTGCTTTTTTAAGGAAGTCTTAAGCCGTGATAATGTTTGTGTGTGGTTCATACAACAATGCATTTACTTACAGGACTGTTATTGCTATATAACCAGTCACAACAAAACTGCTCCAATCGCCTTGCCAGCAATTGAGAAAATTTTGAAAAAAATAAATAAAAATAAATTCAAAGGCCTTTTAAACAAAGGTTTGGAAGGCATGAAACGAATGTACCTATCCAAATAAAAATAATCTCTACTAAAAAAATACAAGATGTTATACGAGAAAACTTCCCTGCGGTGAACCCAAGCAGAGGTGATGGGGAATCTGATTCTCCAGATGTTGCCACTACTAAACTATCAGAACCCTGGATCATCTGGTCTAGTTTTCACAGTGGTCAACCAACCGCACAAGGAAGCCCACTAGGTCTCCTGGAAAATGACTTTCAGAGATGGTTGCACTGCCATCAAGGTTAATAGCTATTAATCATTGTCAGCTTCCTTCAATAATATGTATGCTGAAGAATATCTATGGCGATTCTCAGTCATCCAGGTCGTGGTTGTCCCAAAGGTGCTTTTTCAAGGGGCAACTGGACTTTCTTGTCTGTCTTTGAAGACAGTTCGCTTCCCATCTAGAGCTGAAGAAGCTTCTTCGATGAGAAGCAAATTGTCTTCAGAGAAAAACAAGAAAGTCCAGTTGCTTCTTGAAAAAGCACCTTTGTGACATGTATATTGAAGAGCCTAAGAGTAACTAACATCTATAGCAGCGGCCCTCAACCTTTTGGGCACCAAGGACTGGTTCCAGGGAGAGGGGTTTTTCTATGGACTGGAGTGGGTGTGGGTTTCGCATGTTGCCTGCATCTCACAGATGGGTCTTCGCTTGTTTAGGCAGCTCGGTTTTCTGGCACGCCGCACCCCAGTACCAGTCCACGGACTGGGGGTTGGGGACCCCTGATTTACAGGGTACACCTTCCTCATGTCTGGATGGAGCCAAAAGCTACATTAAGGCTAGAATTATATATTTAAAAAGACATTATCTTCTGTACTGCTAAAATATCAAATACTACACATCACTTTTATCTCTTAAATATTAAAATTGTATATTACTTCTTCCTTTCAATCAGATTTTTATAAATATTTTAATGTTTAGAAAAGGTATCGTTAATAGAGACTATCCTCATAAGAAGTCATTTGGAAAAGTATCACCAATGCAATTTTTGATAGCCCAGCTTCTGGATTATTCTGAGATTCAGACTTCTGAATTATGTTTATATCACAGTGCAAACAACATGCTGTGCAAATATTTCACTACCTAACATTAAAATATTTAGCGATTAATCATAGGCACCAGCAAATGGATCATCTGCAAATTTGCCACGTTTTGATGTAGCTTCTTTGTTCTTTCAAAAATCAGCAGTAATCTATCCACAATATAAATTAAATGGAATGGGCCTAGTTTCAAGACATGTACTTTACAGAATTTCTAAATGCAATCTGCTTTGAGAAAAATTACAATGAATGGAAACAGAAAATGGTAAAATTGATGAAACAACAAACAAAAGGACTGTAAGATATGGATAGCTGAAGTTTATATGAAAAAGAGAATAGGTGGTATGTGGCTAAACAACTAGCAGATCTTATGCATGTAAGAAAAGTTTATTCTCAGAATTTGGAGCTGAAGAGTGAAGCATGACTACAGCTCTGGCAGAACTGACACAGCATAATCAAAGCACCATAAAAGGGAACATGAGAGATAACTGGTTCTAAGGAAACTATGGCTGGACAAAAATGCTTTTTTCTCCTAAAATCATTTAGGAGATTTATTGTGAATTTAGTATTGCTATCTCAAGATCTTCAGCTGCTACAAAGAAAAGGAGTTAAGTTTAGGCTTGGAATATTCAGGCTATCATCCTCATTTTCTAAGGGTTAAGTTCCACTAAACAATATGGTGGCATCAATCCAAATGCAAGCAGAGGCACAAAGGAGACAGAAGCAAAAGAATCCAAGGAGATCATATATTCATTTACCATAACTCTGTCTCAGTTGCTTTCTTGGAATATGGACAGATCTATGTAATCTATGTGATTATTTGTCAAATTTATATAGACTAAGTATATAGATAACTGCTGAAGGAGTAACTATTGATAGCACTACTGGAACTTCTCACCATTAACAGTTGTCTAAGAAAAATATTTAACTATAAATAAGAAAAGCTATGCTGAATCAGACTGAACACTATCTAATCAAGCATTTTGTTTCCCACTATGATAAATCAAATCCTTTTAGAAAAATGAGACAGCAAAGGCCATTTGGGTTTGCTTCTTTCCCAACAAATACCATTCAGGGCTATGCTAATACCAGAGAAAGTATGCATCATTATGATAAGTTGCCTCACCAACTTGATTTTCCTTAAAACTGTGTCTAATCCAAGTTTAAAAAAATCCAAACATCATCTACCTTTTATGGATGCATTTTCTTTTGTCTGCTGCCGTTCAATCCCCCAGTTTACGGTGGATTCCAATATAATAAGAAAGAGCTCAAAGTTCACATTTTAAAGTGTTTAAATATGTAGTGTTAGCTATCATTTGATTATTTAATATCTTGGCTTATTCAAATTAAACCAACACCACTCTGAAATGTAGAATGCGACGCAATACCGTACTTACATTTTCTAAAAATTAGTTTCTAATTGCTAATACCAATTTTTACATATATAGTTTAAGGAAGGCAATTTCATAATTGAATAGTTATTTCATTGACTTTCAAAATAAATTGTTCATTACACAGTGTAGAAACTTAAGCCAGAAGAAAGAGGCTGCATCTGCCTGTACTAAAGGCAGACTGTTTAGCTGACTGATGTTCTTTCTTAACTATATTTGGTATTAGGAAACTACATCTGTCATATTAAAACTGCTTCCTTCCTACCATCCCTGGAGTACAATATATACTGCCTTCATGTACATATATTTATACCCATCATATAACAAATTACTTCTCTAAATAATAACTGGGTTCAAAGTTTCATACTAAGGCATACTAGCTTAACAATCGTTTGATGAATATGTCACAATTAGCTGAGTTCCACAAAATACACTAGGCTATAAACTACATTAAAGCAAATCATGTTTAATCATAATGAAATGAGTGAACGCAGCTTTATGGTGTTTTGGCAACTGTAACTCATTCTTTCCCTTTTTTAAGCTCTAGTAAACAAATATGGTCATAATTCAATCTCTTCTGTTTATCCACATACCATAATATGGATATTATGTCCATAATAGCCAACAGAATTGAGATTTGTAATACCATACAAATACATACAATAGTAACAATAAAAGGATGGATTTACTTTTTTAAGAAAGCAAGCTAATTTCTGCATTCATAGATAAGATTGATCACACAAACGTCTTGGCTGTTTTCTAAATGGAAGTATTCTGTTCGCTGAAATGAATGCTTTTTTTCCCTGGGAAGGAAGAGATGCCACGCTTGTACTTTAGTCGCTGCACAAGTACTGATTGTAAGGCAGCCAATGAACCTTTCCCCAGCACTTCCTAGTCTACTTCCTTACCTATTCAGACATGGTCTCATTAACAGGGGGGGGCACATCTAGTCAAAATGCCCAAGGGGAATCTAAATCTCCAATATGCATTTTTTAAAAACCCCGCACAGAATACAACCATCCTCAACAAAGCTTAATTACTACCATATCCAAACAATACAGAACATCTAATGTTTACTTTTATCAAAAGCTTGTTGGGAAGAGTTATATGGGCCTCGATCGGTACCTCCTAGATAATTGTGATATTTTATCAGTAATCCTTGTGATACCACTTGTAGCTCTTTGTTTTAATAGTTTGAACGACAGTGAGGGGAAAAAATTATTGGATCCCCTGCTGATTTTGTAAGTTTGCCCACTGACAAATAAATGTTCGGTCTATAATTGTAATGGTAGGTTTATTTTAACAGTGAGACCCAGAATAACAACAAAAATAATCCAGAAAAACGCATTTCAAAGAAGTTATAAATTGATTTAATGAGTAAAATAAGTATTTGACCCCTTCACAAAACATGACTTAGCACTTGGTGGCAAAACCCTTGTTGGCAATCACAGAGGTCAGACGTTTCCTATAGTTGGCCACCAGGTTTGCCCCACATCTCAGGAGGGATTTTGTCCCACTCCTCTTTGCAGATCCTCTCCAAGACATTAAGATTTTGAGGCTGATGTTTGGCAGCTCGAACCTTCAGCTCCCTCCACAGATTTTCTATGGGATTAAGGTCTGGAGACTGGCTAGGCCAGGACCTCAATGTGCTTCTTCTTGAGCCACTCCTTTGTTGCCTTGGCCATGTGTTTTGGGTCATTGCCATGCTGGAATACCCATCCACGATCCATTTTCAATGCCCTGGCTGAGGGAAGGAGGTTTTCATCCAACATTTGACAGTACATGGCCCCGTCCATTGTCCCTTTGATGCGGTGAAGTTGTCCTGTTCCCTTAGCAGAAAAACACCCCCAAAGCATGTTTCCAGCTCCATGATTGACGGTGGGGATGGTGTTCTTGGGGTCATAGGTAGCATTCCTCCTCCTCCAAACACGGCGAGTTGAGTTGGTGCCAAGGAGCTCGATTTTGGTCTCATCTGACCACAACACTTTCACCCAGTTCTCCTCTGAATCATTCAGATGTTCATTGGCAAACTTCAGACGGGCCTGTACATGTGCTTTCTTGAGCAGGGGGACCTTGCGGGCACTGCAGGATTTCAGTCCTTCCTGGCGTAGTGTGTTACCAATTGTTTTCTTGGTGACTATGGTCCCAGCTGCCTTGAGATCATTGACAAGATCCTCCCGTGTAGTTCTGGGCTGATTCCTCACCATTCTCATGATCATTGAAACTCCACGAGGTGAGATCTTGCATGGAGCCCCAGACAGAGGGAGATTGACAGTTATTTTGTGTTTCTTCCATTTGCGATTAATCGCACCAACTGTTGTCACATTCTCACTAAGCTGCTTGGCGATAGTCTTGTAGCCCATTCCAGCCTAGGCCATAAACAAATTAAATATCTGCGACAGGCTAAAAATGTAACTTTTGGGAGCAATGTACAGTATGCAAAAATTTACTAGGCCAGATCTTCAACTCTTTAATGTGGCCAGTAAGGACTATTAAAGGATGGAATCGAACCTTTATTTGTACAAGCAACTTATCTTCCATACTCTCTCATCCCTTCCTTTATCCATTCTGTGATCTGATGAAGCTTATACCATTTAAATCTATTAATCAGAAAAGGTGCTACTATATTCATTCTGATTTTTACTTCCGGGAACAACATGGGTCTCCTTCTATTTAATTCGCAACCATAAATAATTGTAATATGATACAAAGCAGGGTTCCCCAACCTATGGGCCAGGGCCAGGGACCGTGCTGCAGGCTCTTGGCCAGCAGGCCACGGAAATGGCTGACCAGTGCGCGCATCCCCCTCCACTCGTGCTAGCGCCTGCGGCCCCATTTGCACATGCGCACGGGCACGAATGGGACCACTAGCACTGGGCAAGTGTGCTCGGCCCGTTTGCGCATGTGCAGATGGGGCCACTAGCACTGGGCGGCTGTGCGCAGCCCGTTTGCGCATGCACAAATGGGGCCGCTAACCACCGTGGGGGTGCGTGGCCATTTGTGCATCCACGTGGTGCCAGCGTATGCCGCATGCGCAAACGTGGCCGCTAGTGCCGCGTCAGTGCATGTGGCCTAGCTTGCATGTGCGAGCACCAATTTGAAAGCTGCTCTCCTTTCCTCCAGGCCATGAGCCCGGAAAGATTGAAGACCTCTTGATATAAAGTATGCATTTGTGTGTAAAATAAGGATTTGCTCTTTTGGATGTTTGTGCACAGTTAAGTATCTTCAATAAAGCGAGTAGTGAAAAAAGTGCAAAAAAAAAGTTTAGGTAACATTTGTTATATCTTTTACAATGACTCTGCTGACTAAATTTTCTGAAAAGCAAGTTACATCTGACACTAATTTTAAATAAAGAACAAATTTAATATCTTACAAGTTACAACTAAAGCCTAGACAAGATTTGAATATGAAACACCACTGTTAAGCAAATGGTTGGTTTTACATGAGAAAATATGAGCCTACATGTCCCAGCATGCAATGAGTTTTAAGGTGGAGTTCAACATGTTGGGATTTGTATGTACATTAGCCAAAAATGCAGAGGGAAAACAAGCTACTACAGATCTTCCCTAGAAAAATTCTAGTATAACCATCCTTTTCATTTAATCTTGTTGAAATTGACCCATTTATAGCAGAGACTAATATTTAGTATCTTAGGCATCTGTCCCCCTAATCAGAAGCATTCATGGGGAAAAATGCAAAAAAAACTGTAGGTTAAAACAATTCTAGAAAGCAGAAAGTTGTTGATTAATAAACTATAGACCTATTTCAGACTTTATTACAGAAAAAAATGAGGTTATATTTAAACAGAGTTCAAAATCTTAATTTCATTTACTGGTAGTGAACACACAAAAAAAACTCTAACCTACACAATGCAGGTAAGACAAAACAACCATTTTTAGAAAGTGGAGGAAGGGTTGTTTGCTCAGCATATTAAAGCTGACCAAGCTAGAAACTGGAATAGCTTGGCCAGAAACTGTAGTATTCCAGCAAACAGGAAATATTGACTAACAACTACATAAATCAGTTGGTAGAAACCTTTATTTGAAAATGTATTTCTATTTTAGCTACCTTATTTAAATAATAACAAATAAGTAAGGAATGGGTTTAAGCTAATTTGAAATAAAATATTTTTATAAAAATAAGCTATCCAAAACATCAGCAATGCTACCCCTAGTTAAATATAATTCACTAAATGAGAATAAATCATGGATACTAAGAAACTACCGTAACTTCAATGTCAGGAACCAAGTTCCAAAACTATTTCTCTGGCCCTGAAAACAATTTTCTAAAAAATTCACAGCTGCTTTAACATGACTTCCTTGCTAACTTGATAAAGCTGTTCATTTTTTTTATGATTTTTCAAAAGGCATTTAAAGAAATGTGCAAGTCCATGTACATATCAGATTCTTCCTTGTTTGAAAATATAAATGACAGAACTATAAAGGAACAAACATTCTAGATGGTTCCAGATGGTTCCTCTAATTCTTCACTTTAGTTGACTTTTTAAAACAATGCAGTACACAGTGCAACCCACTGCAGTAATGACAGGTATAAAATTAATACATTTTGTCCAAATCTCATGATAACGTCCACAAATAGCTAGCTTTTATCCCAAATTGAAAGTGAGAATTACAAGCTACATTATAGTACAATGATGGAAAAGCAACATAAATTGTCATAAGTCATTCAGGAAACAGCAAGAAATTTTGAGATAGGAAGGAAATAACAAAGTTGTGATCATTGTCAACTAAGAACAAAGGAACTGACGGCTACTCACTTAACAGCTTGCTTCTCAAAAACAATACATGGTAGAATAAAGCATATTTCCTGGACTTACCACACTTGACTTATATGTAACATATCAAGTTATATAATATAGGTCATAATATAGATATACAAACTTTGTATTGGACTAGACTTTAAAGAGAATACTGTACATGTGAGAGTATGACCATGACAGGGAAAGTTACAGGGTGCATTTTCTTTTTCTGAAGTCACTTGCTTAATTGTCTTATGGCCTATTCACTATGAATAAAAATTAAAATAAAAAGTTCTAAACCTCAACTTATATTAGCTAAAAAGCTTACCAAAATGGTTTCCCATAACTTGAAAGACTATCAAATTTCAAATGACCTTGATTTGCATATAGAGGAAAGCCCAGTTTAGACTAAATGTGTCTGATTTATGGCTGAAAAACACCATTTTTAATCTTCATTTATCTGAAAGTGTTTTCAAGGCACAAAAATGAATTCCAACATACCCTGAGGTTTATGAGAATTGTATTTTTAAATTTATTTTTATTAATTTTGGATTTTTTTTATCCTACCTTTTATTATTTTTATAAATAACGTGAAGCAATAAATGTATCTAATACTCCTTCCTCCTATTTTCCTCACAACAACCTTGTGCGGTGAGTTTGGCTGAGAGAAAATGACTGGCCCAAGGTCACCCAGTTGACTTTCCCACCTCAGTCAGAACTAAAACTCATACTCATACTGTTTTTAGCCTGTGCCTTAACCATGAGACCAAACTGACTATTTTTTGCATAAAATAAAATCAATTCAAATTTAAACAGGATATAAACTTTTTAACTACTTCTAAACATTTCCCCTTACATATTTTTTAGTTCAGCTGTCTTTCTATTCACAATGCGAGTTTTCAGTGAGAGCAGTTAGAGGTTTATTCTTTTAAGCTATAAGTTTCAATTTTTACAAAATATTTTTTTCGGTAAAAATCATTGGAACAGAAAACTGCAACAAATTTAATCTCTGGGGAAATAACATGCATGTACAAGCCTTCAGCAGAATGCATATTTGTCAAAGAAAGGCATCTATGAACATTTTTAATCATGAAAAAGTTAACTGGAATATTCTGTATTATTTGGGTGTGTTTTAAAAATACAAACTAATATTCTTAGCAATTTACTCAACTCCTGTCCTTAGGCTGAGTCCAATGGAACAAACATTACTTCTGAATACTGTTCACAGGAAATCCTCCACAGTAGAAAAATGTCAAGCTTCATTTATGTGACCTGAAGGTTGTTATTCATCTAACTACCAATAGACTTAAAATGTTCAAAAGGCAAGTTATATATTCCAGAGTCTGAGGAAAGCCTTCTATTTTCAGCCATCTGGACATATAGAAGTATATATTCCAGCTCTGTAAACATATCAGATTTAGCTTTTTTCAAATTTGCTATGAGATCTTTGAAGTTATAGTAATAGCTTTTCATCTATACCAGTGATGGCGAACCTTTTAGAGACCGAGTGCCCAAACTACAACCCAAAACCCATTTATACATCGTCGGGTGCCGGGTGGGTATGGCCATTGGGTGGGTGTAGCCCATTGGGTGGGCGTGGCCCACTGGGTGGGTGTGGCTGCAGTGGTAACGGCAGACTGGGTGGGACTAAAAAGTTCAATCAATCAATTCCAACTTTGCAAGATCTTTTTTTCCTGCGAGAAGTTGAAATTGACTGATTGAACTTTTTTTTTTTTTTTGCACACGGCGGCGGAGGCCTAAAGCGATAAGGTTTTATAAAACCCAGCTGAAGGCCTAGGACTGGGGCGACGGCGCGCGTGCCCACAGAGAGGGCTCTGAGTGCCGCCTCTGGCACCCGTGCCATAGGTTCGCCACCACTGATCTATACAGTGGAACCAACAGCTAGAAAATATAAAAGATTCCATTCCTTTGGCAGAGACAAATGTCTCAGAAGCAGATAGGAATGTTCTCCATTAAATATCCTGCATCAAGCAATACACCAAGAAAATATAGGTTCTTTGCATACTTACATCAAGTTGCAAATTTATACTGTCTCAAAAAATGAAATTTCCTACAGTTGCTAAAAACTATCCAAAATTTCAGTAGCCCTGCTTGCAAGTACTCAAAATTAGAGTCTTAACTTAAAGTTTGAAATAAAGTTTAGGCTGGCCACATGTTTTATTTAGTGTAGACAGCCCTGGTAAAGAAACTAAAAATGTGATAACTATAGTAGGAATGTAAAAAGCTATAAAAGTATGTTTCTGTTTTTTAAGGTAAACAAATTTAAATAGCCAACTTTCAGAACTGATTTGTCATAAATTCTGAAGACTCATTTTTAATTAAAATATTTAATAGTTACTTGAGATTTTCCATTTAGATTATTCCAGTTTATATTTTAGATTATGTAAATCTGGTTTTTTTTTTCATTAGGAGGTACTTGAATTAGACATACAACTCTCTATTCTCTAGGAAATATCCCAAAACAGTACTTGTTACCATACTGCTCAAAAAAATAAAGGGAACATTTTAACATGGAACTGAAGGAGTTTGCGTTCCCTTTATTTTTTTGAGCAGTATATATTCTAGTTCCATTACAGCAATGTGTTCTCTAGATAATAGAGTAGTGTTCCAGAATTGTTTTTAATATAAATAAATATGTTAGCATGGTGAAGCTCTTCTTGAGAAAAGAGTTGGTTATACAAACTTGATAAATAATATATTTTCAATTTTCCAAATCCTATGCATTTCATTCAGTTCCTCCCCATTCCTTCACATTAGAAAAGAAATGATTTTTAAATATCATTTGTACTGGTTTCTACCATTTTAATTTTTGTAAACACACTTAGACGTTCCAAAAAATGCATTGTTACAAGTTTCAAGAATCAGTGTTTTCAAAAGGTGAGTTTAAGGATTCACTAAGGACATACATAGCCTTTGGGACAAGTTGGTACACTTGAATACTAAGTGCAATACATGTTGTTACAAAATGGCTGCTACCGGTATGCAAGTTTCCCAGTTCACAAGTGATAATCAAGGAAGGTGTCTAGCTCCCCAATACTCACATTTTGGGGGAAGGAAAACTGCTTTTCCTAGTCCCCAAGGACGCAAAATATTTTTTTAAAACAAAGCTTTAGGCTGCAGCCATCCTCCATTTCAAATTTCTAAGGAAGCCTTAGCCATTCTTTGAAGTAAATATCAAGTTGAAGATTCGTGTTTTGCTTTGCAGAAAGCTGAAGCAGGGGGAATAGGCAGGCACCAGGGATGAATCAGTAGCCACCTTGGTATCAATGGGCATCAAGCTGCCTCCAAGTTATGAGCCTCATCAACTAAGCCTATAATCTCATGTTTCATGTAATATTTTCATTGTAGTACCTGTGATTTCAGGAGAGAAAGGTAATTCAATTTAAAAGATAAATGACAACAGAGATATAATTGAAAATCACTTTGGTTTTTTTTTTTAGTAAACTGTTAATTAGTGGCCATGCTTGCTGACAAAAACAAGAATGTTCATTATGATTAAAAATAGCAATAACCTATAACAGGGGTATCAAACTCAAAGAGTAAATTCCTCATCCAGCAGATCCCAGGGAACCATTCCACAACTCTATCATCCAGGTATTTATCCACCTAAATTACACAGTTACTGCTTCTTCCATGCATGTCTTTTTGCCTAAATCAGGGGTAGTCAACTTTGGCTCTTTTGTGGACTTCAACTCCCAGAATTCCTGAGCCAGCTGTGCTGGCTCAGGAATTCTGGGAGTTGAAGTCCACGAGTCATAAAAGAGCCAAGGTTGACTACCCCTGGCCTAAATGATAAAAATTAGAAGACAAAACTCCCTACTGAATGTATTGACACCTGCTAGTTGGGGAAGTAGATATGAAGATAAGGCAAGAAGAGTATATGATATAATACCGTAGCCTTGAAATTAGCTTAATATTTCCTTGGGAATGGTTAATAGCAGTTTTAAATGGAAGGCTTCTAAAAGTTAAGGCTTCATTCTTGTTGCCTCTCATTTACTGCAACATGGTCTTTTTTAAGTGTGCTAAAATCAAGATGCCGGTTACAGAATTATCTGTGAAGTTATGCTATAAGTAGTTCTATTTTCGATTTGAACAGAACATGGAGCCACACACACTCCATTTCAATAGCATTTACAAATAAAACAAAACTGTACACCAATTTAAACTGTCCACACTGCCATTTCAAAGGTTTCACTGAAACTGTTTTGAAGAGGAGAATGGAGGTATGTATTTCCGCTACTAAGCTTTATGGCTTTCTTTCAATTTTCGCAATCATTTAATAAGTTATTCCCCCCCCCAAAAAAAAACCATTGATACCATTACTGCCTGCAGACATCCTCCCATTACACCATTCCTATCATGTACATCAGACCTGTGTTTCACCATTTAATAGGCAGTTCAGCACTGTACCTCCTGATAGACCAAGCAGGCCACCAAGTATCAAGGAAGGATCAAAATTCCCTTAGCAAAATATCAGAGTTTTCTTAGGAAAGTCTGCTGTATCTTATTTGTCCATGGAATGAAATTAGGATAACTATCTGATTTTGACACTTTTGTATAGTAAAAGTCTCCAAGATTTCACCACTGGACAGTAACATTAAGCATCAGAAAGATACTATAATAACCATTTTGTACTTATGAAATAAGGAAGCTATAAAACCTGGCTTAAGCGATTCAGCGTATATTGTTGTCCAGCTAGGTAGATAGGTGTAATTCCCCTTCACATTCATGAGACTGTGTTCTTATGACATTTGGAAGGGCAAGATGGGCCATATTTTGGCTGCACATGCCATGAATGGAAAATCTTCTCAGTGCAAGACGTGTGTCTGCTGTACACACCCATTACACAAAGCAGAAATTCCTCTCAATAAGGCAAGTGAGGCCCAGGCAAAGCAAGGGGAGGAAAGAGACCTACAAACAATAAGGAAAGCATCTGGGCTCTCTGTTTACTGGAGGGAGGGTAAAGTCAGACAGAGACTGCAGCTACAGGGACTGCATCTCTCTCACTTTAGAAATATAGTATCTGATCAATTCTATCTTGGATTTTGCAAACGAGAGAGAAGACACGTCTTGATTTCTAAACTACATCCAAATGAAATTCAGGAAAATATTTGTGGAGGGAGTAGGAAAAGGCATCTTCTGGTTCTGAATTTCATGCCCTGATGAAGAATCCCTTTTCAGTACGTGAACCAGCCATCTCCTAAGTGCAGCACTAATGGAGGTTGTGCTGTTGTCCTTCCCCTAGAGACAGCAGCCAACACTATTGAAGCTTCTCACGTAGCAACCAAAGCTCCAGAGCCAACATTAGCTGCTTGTCACTGCCTTGAACGCACACCCACAGGACACAAGGCAAAACACCCTCAGTCACCTCTGTGCTGTAAGACTGTCGACGTTTTGGATGAAGGATCCGCTCGACACAAGCACACACCCTCCCCGTCACAGACTACAGTGGAAGTATCCACTTTTCCCTATTAGGATGTGTGGTAATTCCTTCATTATGTTGAAACAGAGGAGCACTGGGTATAGGTGTCTTTCGAGTTAATCTTTTGTAAAGACGTTCGGTTTTGTCTATAAACCAAACCTGTTTTGTTTTTTTTAAAAAAAAAGATTTTTGGAGCTGCAGCCTCATCTTCCTACAAGACAAAATCAATACGTCCTAGCGTTCTGCACCTCTGCCTATGAACATGAAATACTACCAGGGAAAGAATTTGCAAGAGGGCCACCCTGCAAGGGCTATTGTTTACTTAAAGAAGAAAACCAAGCAGAAGGAAACTCAGTAGTATATCCGTGTTCTTTATTGCAAAAAGATCTCACTAAACAGGAGTGTGTGTGTGAGAGAGCTACTTCTTAAGTCCAGGAATCCCCCCCCAATTCATCGCACGCACCAAAATATCTCGCAGCAATGTATTTCCTTAAAAAAGACAATCTCTTGCCTTTCTCTGCCTCTAACCAGCCCCCTTCCCTCAAAACCCAACCACCTTCCTCAAATTCACCCCCCCCCCCCAAAAAAAAGACCCAAGGCAGCTCCTGCTTCAAGTACTAAGCTGCTGGCATTGAAGGGCAACTGTTGGGGAGACAAGAGGCTGGACGACCTTGCTTCAGCCCCATTGCCGTGTTTACAGGGAACCGAGTTGCCAGTTGGGATCCAGACGGGGCCAACCGAAAAGACAAGCTTCCTTAAAAAGAAACACACGCGAGCGCGCGCGCACACACACACACACACGCACGACAAACGAAGAAAAACCAGGCCACAATATTCGCTTCGAACAGCAGAGGGAAGAAGAAGGGAAAAAAAAGAGAGAGAGAGAGAGAGAGAGAAAGGGACGCTTAAAGTGCTCCACCATGGCTACACAAGCACCATGAGAAAGCAGAAAATGCAGGTCAAACACCTCCTCCTCCTCCTCCCCCCCCCACCCATTGCCTGAAGGAGCCAGCAAGTCAGAAGCAGACAGGGAGGGAAAGGGAGAGGAAAGGGAAGGGAGGGAAAGGAAGGAGCAGCTCAGGGGAAGCTGCTTCAGCACATGGAGGAGGAGGAGGAGGAGGAGGCGAGGAACGAGGGGAGGCAGCGGCGAACTCGCACAGGAGGAGTAGCGACACGCGCACCCGCAGACACTTTTTTTTTTCTTCTTCTTTTCCTGGCACAGCAGCTGCTTGGAAAGCGGGAGCCCTCGTCCCGAGGAGGCATTTATTTTCCCACAGCCTCAACTCAGGATCTCCCCTAAAAGAGCGAGCTAGCTAGCTAGTCCCTGGCTAGTTCCCACCGGCACCTCCTGCACCCTCCCAGTCTGGGAACCGAGATAGGGGGCATTCATTAGATCCCCTTCTCCTTTCCTCCATGCAACTCCCCACCCCCCACATCCACACACGCCCTTTC
>NW_015387243.1:18572-28572 GCF_001527695.2 Protobothrops mucrosquamatus | reverse complement strand
TGGCAAACCACCTATGCATACACGTTGTTGCCATGTAATGGAATAGGCAGCTCTCAGGAGTACAGATAGTCCTCGACTTGCAAGCACAATTGAGCCCAACATTTCCGCTGCTGAGCAAGGCAGTTAAGCGAGTCACGCCTCATTATGATGGCCTTTTTGTCACAGTTGTTAAGCAAATCACTGCAGTTAAGTGAATCTGACTTCCTCTGTTGTCATCGTTTATCCAAAGCCAGCTGAGAAAGTTGCAGATGGCAATCACATGATGCTGGGTCAAGGCAGCCATCCTAAATACTTGGCAAGCGCCCGAATTCTGATCACATGGGATGCTGAAAACCCAGACATGTCACTTCTTTCACAGCTGTTGTAACTTTGGTCACCAAATGAATGGTTATTAAATGAATGGCTAAGTCAATGACTGCTTGTGCACGTAGAGCAGGGGTGTCAAACTCAATTTCATTGAGGGCCGCATCAGCATTGTGGTTGCCCTGGGGGGGGGCTGGGGGGCATGGATGGAGTGGGTGTGGTCTACTGGGTGGGCATGGCCAGCTCTAAATCGTTCGCGTCAAGGGTGCCTGTGGGGGCCTGGGCAGGAGTGGGACAGATTTGAGGGTCTCTAGCAGAAGGAGGTGGGACCGGGGCAAGTGCCAAGGCATGGTCCATTTCTTCATTCCTCACAAAGGGTGACACCTCCCCAGCATGCACTCAGGGGGCGGGGCTGACACGGCAGGGGCTGGTTCCTCGCTGTTTCTAGACGGCCTTGTGGAGCTAAGACCGAATGCATTTCAGCATAGATGGCCACCACAAAATTGTACTTTGGCTCCCGGCCAGCCTGGGCCAGGGCCAAGGCAGCGGGGGCCTTTCCCTCACTGTTTCCAGGATGGCTTTGCGGGCCACATGAAACCACTTCGCGGGCCGCATCCGGCCCCCTGGCCTTGTGTTTGACATGTCTTACGTAGAGCTTCTGATTCAGAATGGGGTTGGAAAATCTCCCTTTTTCAGTGGGGCTTTTAAAACCCAGTGGATTATCAGCAACTAATTTTTTAATTAAACTGATGCAAAATGCAGCGGCGGCAGTTATGTGTGCCACTAAGGGGACACGTGTTACATCTCTACTTCATGACCTGCATTGTCTGCCCGTTTGCTTCCAAATCAAGATGCTGATTTTGACCTGGCGTGAGGCCAGGTTGAGGGACTGCCTCTTCCCAATTATATCTACCCATTCCAACGGGTCCATCAGGAGAGGCATGCTATGGGTCCTGTCGTGCAGAAGAATTCCATCTGATGGGAGCTAGGAGGCAAACTTTTTAATTTTGGCTTTGTCCACCCATCCTCTGCAATATCATCCCTCTTGAGGGGACATTAGCCTTATGGCTTTCTGTGGCCCCCAATCTTTGTGGCTTGGTAGCCCGGCTGGGGTGTGGGGGGGAAATAGGGGAACCGCACAAGTAGCAGGCCAGCACATGCACGCATGCAGTTTTACTTGCACAAGCCGCAGGCCGACGCACATGAATGCATAGCTTAACTGCCAATCCGCCACTCGCGCAAATGGAGCTGTGCGTACACACGTGCCAGCCTGCCACTCGTGTGGCCCAGTTCCAAATAGGCTAGCGCAGTAATGGGATACGGCCCAGGGGTTGGGGACCCCTGCCTTGGAGCTCATGCGTGGCTGCGTTATGTGTGATACTCTCCCGCTTGCGTTTTTATCTGTGTTTACTGTTTTAATTGGTTTCACAGTATGTTATATTGTACGTTGCCCAGAGTCACTTTGTATGAAAAGGCAGTCAAACAAATTTGACACATATATAGTTTCTACTGTTAACATCAAGCATGATGCCTCAGGTTTTTTATGTTGACCGTTCTTCTATAGTCTGTTGAGTAGGCGATTCAAAGATTAAATAAAAAGCACCAGCATGCCAAGCTCATTGGATACATGGGGTACAATCCAGGGCACACAGCTCTTCCCCAGAATCTGCTACTGGATGCCCTTATCTCGGTCTGGGGTTGAGATGCCACTTAAATCATGCAGTATTGCCCTTGGGCAGGCCTACCTCTCCACTATTATATACCCTTTTTTAGTGCTGATTGGCTTAGATGCATGATCCAAGGCAATATGAGCATCTTCCTGTCACTAAATAAATCAATCTGGGCCTTAGTGTAAAAGATCTAACCTCCTAAGGCAAAAATAAGCAACTTTTCAGCCTAAACTTAGCTTAAAAAGGGAAACTGGTTTTTGGGTGTGTTCACATGACATACCTTATCCTGTCTAGCACCACCAGTGAATAACTTGTTTATCTTGTGGCAGACAGCCAAAGAAATCAAGGCTGGGTTCAGATAACATCCTAGGCCTTGATTAACAAGATAAAATTGCTGTGTTCACATGCCTTGTTCAAACAATACACTCTGAGCAAATTGTAGTTTAATATGGTGGCTTGGTTCATATAACCGGCTGAAGTGATCTTAGCTCCATTAGTTTAATGTGCTGTATGAACCGAGGCCATGGGGAGGCAGGGAGATAGAAAAAGACAAAACATTACCAGCATAATTATTTTTCAGGCTGTTCAAGATGCCAGTTTCCATACTGTAATTTCAAATAATCGTCTCTTCCGGGTCCAGCCGATGAGGAATGTTAAGCCTCGAATACAGAGTGGAATTTTGGCCTTGTAACCAGGAAAGATCTGGATTTGCAGGATTATACAGTCTGTTGAGACCACTATTGATCTGGTTAAATACATATGGCAAATGCAATTATTACTGCCGTGAATAAAGTTCACACCTTGAGAATCCACTGTGATCGCTTTGCCTAAGTGCACCACACATCTATTCGGTAGCCTTCAAGACAATATGCCATCCGTCAAGTCTTAACAGGCATTTTTTTTAAAAAACCAGTTCTAATATTTGCAGTTGTGCAACAGTAACTTCTGGAAGCTCTCACACATTCCACGTTATTTATGCCGCACTTTGCTGAATTTGGGTAAGGGCTAAAGATGGAAGGCTCCAGCAAAAGCATTCTGCAAGTGTAGTGAGAAATATGTTCAGAGGGCACATTGTGACCTGATTTACCCATCAATCTGATGGGTAGCCTTCAATTTCCTTTGCCAGGCATTACCTACTGCTCAGCTGTATCTAGTGCAATCCCATACAATGGGTGAAATGTCACCTCTGTTAGCAATCACCAAATAGTAACAGCTACAGCTACAATGTTTATATCTATCTATATAAATAAAAATGTAAATGTTCGTTTGTTCAAAATCTTAAATCTCCGAAGGTTCTTCACCGATTGCTTTGAAATTTTGACACAACGTTGCATTCGAATACGTGCGTGTTTTTATATACCTACTATTATATAGATGTCACATCTGTGACAGGTAAAAACATGCTTTTTTTGAAAAACAGCACCATCTGTACCCACAAGCATTGTGAAATTAAACATATTAAAAACGTGCGCTTTCTCTTTTCTTTCTTTTCCATTTAACCAGACCGAGCCACAGCAACGCGTGGCCGGGTACAGCTAGTCACTAATATAAAGGGAGATTGCTTGAGTAGTGCTGTTCCTATGCACCATGGGTCCCCGGGCCTGTGGATCAGTACCAGGGTGCGGCATGCCAGCAACCGGTCTGCACAAACAAGCAAAGCCCCATCTGCGGGATGCAGGCAGCACACAAAACCACACACCCTCCAGTCCGCAGAAAAACCCCTCTCCACGGAACCCGTCCCCGGTGCCCAAAAGGTTGGGGACCTCTGCTATGCACCACCCTGATGTTAAGGGGGCAGGATTAAGTTCAACCACTTGCAGGAAGAGGCGGTGAAACAATGGGGAGAGAAGGACTAGTTTGTAACAACAATCATCACAGTTCTACTTGTGTGTGCATGGAGGTGAGCTGTACTGATCTAAGTGGGATTCCCTCTCACATAAACATCAGATTCCACAAACGCTCGTAGCATTGGCCAGTAAGAAAATACGAAGTATGAATGGGTTACTAAACAAATCTTAAGATTGGAGTAAATGTTAACTGATTTATCCTCACTCTTTACATTCTTCTAACTGGCAGCTTATTTGCACTTTCCTGAACCCCAGTTGATGCTCTGGAACACAAAAGGCAAAGCAAAGAGAATATGCCACTTCCTTTCCCAGCTTCGCCCGGCCTTAAATAGCCGAGGCAATTTGTTTCTTTACTTTGTAGCTACATAAACTTAATAAATTGCATGCCTACCAGCAGGACTCAGCTCTTACAAGTCACTCCAGACCATCAGGGGGTTTATGATTCAGCCATAAACATCATGCCTTTATTTCAAGAGGCTCTTAACCTACTTGCAGCTTTTTTTTTGTCTTCCCTGTTGGTCTGCAATATGGGCTCCTGCCAGTAATGTGTGTCATTGTGTGGCAAAATACTTTTGACTTCAGTGGCAGGGTTAAGAGAGACTGCCTAACAAACATTGCTATTGGAGGAAAGAAAAAAGGGAATCATCCTCTTCTTCAAGAGCTTCAGGCTCCATATTACTCAAAAAAGGCCAGGGTAGTGGGCCAAGTCACAGAACCATGGCGTGTTTTGAAGGACAAGTGCGAAGGCAGCAAAAAAAAACAACCCAGCCGTATCCAAATGGGATACTTGTGCAGCTCTCGATGGTGCTATTCCTGTAAGCAACAGATGGTCTGGCCTTCAAAATGATCTGATTGCAAGTTGATGCCAATTGATCAATGCCCCGGTGTGCCTGGGGCTCTGACTAATCCATCACCAATCACTGATGCTGCTTTATAGTTAAAAGCTATTCAAGTGGAGCTTGGATTTAGAGGCGTCGTTCTCTTATTTCCTGAACCACTTGTACAGCAAATTGCACAGATTTCACCATCTGCACACAACTATTTCATCAGCATGCCACTATAGGAGTGCAAGGCATCAATCACAAAATGCATAGCCCAGTGGTGGTGAACCTATGGCACGGGTGCCAGAGGCGGCACTCAGAGCCCTCTCTGTGGGCACGCGCGCCGTCGCCCCAGTCCTAGGCCTTCAGCTGGGTTTTATAAAACCTTTTTGCTTTAGGCCTCCGCCGCCGTGTGCAAAAAAAAAAAAAAAAGGTTCAATCAGTCAATTTCAACTTCTTGTGGGGAAAAAAAAAGATCTTGCAAAGTTGAAATTGATTGATTGAACTTTTTATTTATTTATTTATTTATTTATTGGATTTTTACCCCGCCCTTCTCCTTGCGGACTCAGGGCGGCTAACAGGCTGATAAAAACAAATACAAAAAATACCAAAATACTATCATTAAAACATAATTAAAAAGAAATATTAGATTGGCCTTTGTTATATTAAAATTATATTTAAAACCCCGCTAAAAATTACCCCTTAGGCCAGTCCTGCTAGTTGAAATAGCCATGTCTTAAGGGCGCGGCGGAAGGAAGGGAGATCCGGGATCACCCGGATCTCTGGGGGTAGTTCGTTCCAGAGGGTGGGAGCTCCCACCGAGAAGGCCCTCCCCAGTCTGCCGTTACCACCACAGCCACACCCACCCAATGGGCCACGCCCACCCAATGGGCCACACCCACCCGGCACTCGTGGGTTTTGGGTTGCAGTTTGGGCACTCAGTCTCTAAAAGGTTCACCATCAGTGGCATAGCCTGTATTGACAGTAATAGCTGGGGGAGTTAACAAACACAAAAATTCCCTTACATTTTCTACAAACGTGGAAAAAAATGGCAAGTATTCAATTTCAGATTGCCCGGTACTTAAAAGCTACAAGAGCTCTGCCAGAGAGAAAACCTTGTAACTATGACAGAACGTATCACGCTAGCTGCTACTTGATCAATATCACTCATTTCTTAAAAGCTAATCTAAACTATGCAATTCAGGTTTTCCTGAAATTTCTCCAGTTATTCCTAGTGTCAGTCACATAAATCTAGAATTATCACTCTTGGGGGCCTATGTAAAAATTAGTACTGGCAAAGAAAGGAGTTATTGGACCAGCATTGAAAAAGCCCAGAACATGATGTTATCACGTTAACAAAGATATAGAAAAAGACACAGATCTGCTATATAATCTTGGCTTTTTCTTGTTCTTAATATTTTGAGAACAAAGACGCAAACATTAAAAAGCTGTTTTAAGATGGGAAAACCTAGACCTTCATGTTGCTGAACATTTTTCCACAATGACTACTACTGCAATTTTAATTCAGCTATTAAGGGAAATGCCTGAACAGGATTAGCATTGCTTTGAAAATCCAGTTTTTCAAAGCCATTTGGAAACTTGACACAAAGGACATCATAAAAGCAAGACACAGCCCACTTGTGGAAGTTAAAAATAAGATACAGACACCACCAATTACAATACACACTAGCTAAACAGAGAAGTTACAGCCTTCTAAACAGGAACAACCAGCTTTTGCCTCTATTGAAGAGAAGTCCTAGCAGGTTAAGTCGGATGAAGCTCTCAAAGAGTGCAACACTTTTTGTTCCTTTTCACATCACAGAAAGAAAAAAAAGTGTGATATATACTCTTGGCACAAGCTATCCAAATGGTGTGAGAATTTATACTAGAGTAACCAGCACTTTCTCACTTGGGGAAGATGGGGGTTGACCACACTTGGCTGGGGTTAATGGATTATGTGAATATATATCTGAAGGGCATCAGGAGGGCAAGGCAACCCTGGATGACCCTTGCAGTTTCCCCTTAACTGAAAATGCCTAAGCATTACTTGCACAGAGAGAGCAGCCTGCTTATAAATGGTGAAGAACAAGGGGGTCAGACCCTCACACAGACCCACTCGAGAGTCCACTAGAAATCTGGATCAGGAGAACTATCACTTCCTTCTGTCTAGAAGGAAGCTCCTCTTACAAAGGAGAGCTGTCGCTTGGGGCTTCTGTTCTGCTCCGGTGGTTTCTTGAGTCGTTGGCAGGAGGAGGAGATGGCTTAGGCTCTCCAGGGATCCCACAGACAGCCAAATTGCACAACATCTCAGTTCAGCAGTTTTAGCTGCCCAGTCACCTGATTCACCAGCTCTTCTTCTCCCATGATGGCAAGGACTGTCTGCGACCCAGCTGGGACCTAAGAAAAGGACATTTATTTCTCATTAAGGATACATGCAATATGAATGAGAGTTCGGAATAGATGTAGCTTCTCTTCGTGCTCCCTGAGCTTGGCTGTTTTTTTGTAGACGTTTCATTATCCAAACTAGAATTATCCAAACTAGATAAGATCATCAGTGCTGAATGTTGATTAATGAAAGGTCTGCAAGAAAACAACCAAGTTCAGAGAGCACCAAGGACTCCTCAGTTACAAACATTCCCCCCTTTGTCGGCTTCTCTTAGCATACTATGCTCTAGCTCAGCTTTCTAGATCAGGGCTTTTCAATCAGTGGTACGGGTACCACCTGTGGTACATTGGCACCTGGCAGGTGGTACGCGACCATCCTAAAAAGTGGTAGCGGGGGAGGGGAATGAGCTGAACCGGTGGCAGCACCGCACAGGCCTGAGCGAGAGATGGGTGGAGCTGCAGGGCTGTCAGGACTCAGCGGAAGCACCAGGATCAGTGCCGCTTTCCAGCTAATCGGCACTTCTTCAGGACTGTCAGGGCTCAGTGGAAGCATCAGGATCAGCGCCAGGCTCCAGCTGGAGCTCAGCACTGATCCTGGTGCTTCTGCTGAGCCCAGAAGAAGCACCGATCAGCTGGAATGTTGCAGCATCTCCAGGGTCTTGTGATTTACATTCAGATGCTTGGCAACTGATTCATATTTATGACGGTCACAGTGTCCCAGGGTCATGTGAAGTGACCAAAACCTGCTGCAACCACCCAGCAGAAGGGGGGAATAAAAACCAAACACCCCCCACCCCACCCCTGCTGCCAATCCTCAACAGAAATGCTCACAACAATGAAAACCTCGGACAGGAGGAAGAGCGCCGCCGGGTGGGCAGGCAGGTGACTTGCTCGGTTGTGCCTTGGGGGGCACTTTTTTTCAGTGCCATTGTAACTTGGAACAGTCATGAAGCAAACTGTTGTAAGTCGAGGATTACCTGTACTTTATCACTTTTTTCCTTTTGGGGGGGGGTCATCAAGTTTTTGACACCTTGCTAGGTGACTGGTGGTACTCGGATGTTGCCATATCCTAAAAGTAGTACAATGGGTGAAAAGGTTGAAAAGCCCCGTTCTAGATGCTGTGAAAACCTACTCTGGTTTCCCCAGTGGTCGTTAACTATGACTTGGCTGAATGTCTATGGAGATTCTCAAATCATCCATGTCATGTGTCAACGGTGCTAACATTGGATGTTCTTGCTTTGACCACATATGGAGATGTAGCCTTTTTCTTTCTTATGCTTTACTCTTAGAATTGGATGATACTGGGGGGGGGGGGGAGGAGGAGGAATGTGACAGGAGTTTGTTAGACATAACAGTATTGTAATAGTGGGTGAAATCAGGGCTTTTGAAATAAGAGATGATAAGAAACGGTGGGTTGGAGCAAAGGAGGGAAAGCCTGCATTTCAAACTAATTGGAGAATGTGATTTATGACAGTTAATCAGAGGAGGGAATTGTGTTTTGATACTATGTGCTCAGGGGAGGGGAATCCAGATTTTGGCTTAGCTTATGTACGTGCCGATGCTATGCTGCTCAAATAAAGATTCTTTAAGGTAAACAATGTCTCAAAGTTCTTTGAAGAGTTTCATCTGTCAGAACCATGACATCATGATGGTCCCAAAGGTGTTTTTTTTCCAAAAGTCCAGCTGGACCAGAAGTGAAATGTTTTCAAAGAAAAACAAACCAAGGAAGTCCAGTTGCCTTTTGGAAAAAGCATTTTTGGGATGAGACTTGGCTGATTTACACTGGTACGTAAATGAATTTGGGGGGATGTAATGCAATTCTTAACTGAAATATCCCTGTAAAAGGGGATACTGGAGGCCAACAGTGGAAAATCATTTTAATGTTATTCAGTACTTCAGTTACAAATGCTGATGAACGTGGATAAATTTGGGGAGAGAAAGGAATGGGAAAAACACCCAAATCAGTTTCTTCAGCACCGTGGCTTACTCATATATCCTCAAGAAGTCAATGCTATTTCAAAATCCAGCTCCATTTAAGTATTTGTTTTACTTTGTCATTTTTGGGGAGGGCAAAATAACAGAATGACAGAGTTGGAAGGGACCTTGGAGATCTTCTAGTCCAACCCCCTGGCTCAGGCAGGAAACCCTATACCAGGGGTAGTCAACCTTGGCTCGTTTATGACTCGTGGACTTCAACTCCCAGAATTCCTGAGCCAGCTAAGCTAAGCTGGCTCAGGAATTCTGGGAGTTGAAGTCCAGGAGTCATAAAAGAGCCAAGGTTGACTACCCCTGCCCTATACATTTCAGAGAAATGGTTGTCCACTTTCTTAAAAACCTCCAGTGTTGGAGCACCCACACCTTCTGAAGGCAAGTCGTTCCACCCGCTGATTGTTCTAACTGTTAGGGACATAGGATGTCAAGGCTGGAGACAGACAACTGATGTTAGATTTGGTGTCAGGCCCCCAAACCAAGAAAGACACGTGACGATTCTTCCAAGCTGAATTCTTCATTGTTCCACACCTCAAGACAGAATCTTGCCAAACTGAAGCACTGTACTATCTGCATCTATAAAATATTCTGAGAGCTATTAGGGAGGGACTGCCTTCCCAACACAAAATATCTGGACTGCAGCTGTCACTCATTCCTCTGGAATGCTCTCCTTCCCTCCTGGGAATCCAGTCTACTGTATTACATCACATTTGGTTTTCGGTATCAACTAGTAGAAAGTTGCTTTCAAATGTACAAATAAGAGCTGAACTATTGTGTTTTTCATTCTTGTTCAACCATGGCAATAAAATGTTGCGGTCTAAAGTAATTATACTAGAAAGCAATAAAGAACTACATTTTTTAAAAAAACTGAAATATAACTAATAATCAAGTGCCAGGTTTTTGTTTCTAACTTTGGGCAGTTGACAAGACTTGTATAAAGCCAGAGTTGTGTTTTTTTAAGATAGAGAAGTCTTTTAGATAAATA
>NW_015387243.1:0-18413 GCF_001527695.2 Protobothrops mucrosquamatus | reverse complement strand
AGAAAAGGTGGCGGAACTCAAACCTGGCCACGCCCTCATCAAACCCTAGGACCGCCCCTTTAGAGAACAGGAATGCAAGTAAAATTTGGGAGGGGCTATTTCCGGTGTGGGAGGGGCTATTTCCGGTGCGGCCGGCCCGGAAAAAGGTGCCGGAACGCGGTTCCGCCGCGTTCCGGCTGAAAAAAAGCCCTGATTGTAACCCTCCCTTCAGAACACGAGAGCCAGGCGGTTTGCTTGGTTCAGGAGACATCTTTGGAGTTACAATTGTTTTTCCCTCAGAATAACTGATTTACCTGTGTCCTTCCGGCATCTTGCACTAGGTAGGTTGGCAATTCTAGGCTCAGGGCAAGTGCGTGCAGTTCCAGCAACTGGTCTGTGTTGACTCCCTGAAGCACAACTTTCTTTGCACTAAGAAGGGGCAAAGCATACTTCATGGTAAGACCTACACACACTGTCTGCTTGGCTATGAGTCTAACTGAAACAAATTATAAACACAATTCGACAAAAACTTATATATATATATAAATAAAATATAGAAAAAACGAACACCAGGATAAAAATAAAACAAACCTGTTTAATACAAACAAGTTTGTAAGTAAGTAAGTAAGTAAGTAAGTAAGTAAGTAAGTGAGAGCTACGGGCGAGACAACGGCGGCCGTAGGGGAAGATGACAGCCCTACAGGGCATTTGAAATGCAGATTGAGAGATCGCTCCAAAATGAGAGGGGGGGGAGAGATAGGGGGCAGAGACAGTTTGACAGCCGTCCCCCAGGCACTCGCACGCGCGCTAGAAAAGTAATGGAGGATTTGGGCATAACCACCGGGTCCACCAACAGGCTGCCAGATGTGAATCAACTTAGCACATTGCAGATTACGCGCTCGAGAAGCCGGGCGCAGAGACAGGTAGCTATATAGGCAAGCTTCCTAATCACCTAGCATTCCAACCCTGATGACGTCGGCAGTTCCCGGCTACTTTCGAACCATTGAGAAAATGAATGTTTGAACAAACATAATTTGTCCAAACAAAATAAAAATAGGACCACAAGCAAAAAAGATATAAAATAACTATACACAAACGGGTCCTAAGCGTAAAAATTACAATAATTCCTATATACGACTTCAGATATGGAAAACTGACCGGTTTGGTTGGGTAATAGAAGGTCACAAATGGATTTGAACATTTTATATAAACTGGGTTTTAAAGGTCAATTAATGACTTAGCGTGATGTATGAACCAACCACTCTAGTAAACGAACCCGAGAAGAAGGTCCCTGCACTCCATTTGGGATAACTCTGTGGGACAAGAGTTATTCTAATATCGGAGAAATAGTGGAATAGGATCATTGAAGAAAGGATGCCAAAAATGAAACGTGAATGACAAAAATTAAAAGAATGTTTTCATTATTTTAAATAATTAAATTGAACTGTTGAATTGTCCTGTGACGAGTTGCCCGTGGTGAGTTGGCCATGGAGAACTGTCCCACAGCAAACTGACTGTGGCAAGACGGCTGTGGTAAGTTGGTTATGGCGAGTTGTTCCATTCGGCCACCCCTAGATTAGGAGAGGCAAATCTCTGGATCTTAAACCTTTATATGGGGCTAAAACCATCTAGAAGCCCTTTCATCTCTTAAACCACCTTTCCTAAGTGTCAAGCTGATTTAAGGGCCTACTGAAAGGTTTACACAACTAATTTTGTCCTTAGTCCCAGTCCCAAGGCCACAGAAGCTAAAAGTGCCACCCTAAAAGTTCTTATAACCCATTGAATCAAATTTTATCAATAAACATAACTGACTTTAATTCACACAATGTTGTCTGCTGTAAATCATGGTTTACAAACTAAAATAGCTGGGCTTATACCACATACTAAGCCAAGGTCAATAGCATTACATTAGACTTATACACCGCTTCTTCACAGTGCTTTACAGCCCTCTCTGAACGGTTTACAAGTCAGCATATTGCCCCCCAACAATCTAGGTCCTCAATTTACCAACCTCGGAAGGAGGAAAGGCTGAGTCAATGTTGAGCCGGTGAGAATCGAACTGCTGGCAGTCGGCAGTCAGCAGAATTAGTCTGCAATACTGCATTCTAACCACTGTGCAACCAAGATGCATTGTTGTATCAGAATAAATAAAATAATAAATACAACCAGAAAGGTGACAGAGGATTCATCCCCTAACCAAGCTTCATTTATGAACAAAACTGAGACTGAATATAAAAGAATCCCTTTTGGATTTCTGGCCTAGACCTTGAAGCTAAAGAATCCCGTAAATCATGGTTTGTTTGCAGCCTAATTTGTATAATATAAAGGAATTGAGAGATGGCCTCGGGGAAAATATGGAATAAGCATTAATTGTAGAAAAGGTCATATGCTCCAGGAATTGAACCAAATAAAAAAAGCTCAAAATAACTCTTGTCTTGATTTTCTTTAGCATGAAATGAGATAGAAAATTTTGGACACACTTTCAAGATTCTTTATAGCCTAAAGCAATGTTTCCCAAACCTCAGCTACTTAAAGATGTGTGGACTTCAACTCCAAGAATTCCCCAGCCAGACATCCTATTATATTAAATTAACACAGACACGCTGTTTTATTGCCTTGGTTATCAGCTTTAGCACAATCACGTGTACTCATCCAGTTGGAAATTTAAGTTGCTTAATCCTAAACTGTGCTCATTCAGTTTAGTGGTTTACTGCAACACACTGAGCCATTAAGTGGTTTATTTGCTTTTGGTTTAGCTGCATCTTATGGGACGCCAGCTGTTGTAGTTTGTAAAACAAAAGCTTTCCATCCTGTGCAAACTGAATATAAACCAATGCAATATATATATATATATATATAATTAAGCAACTAGGTTTAACAGAATCCTGGAAAAGATAGCCAAGTCTCATTTCCTTACCCATGCTCATCCCATCGGTTGATCATGTCCCTCTGACTTGGCTTTTCATGCACCAGCTGGAACAAACCAATGGCTGCATGCCCCACCTGAGCAGCGATCTGTGGAGGAAAACACCCCAAATTAGGGAGAACAACTTTTTGTCTTGCTTCTGCTGAAATTATTCTGCTGCCCCTATTGAGCAGCAGTTAGACGGCAATATTGCAGGCAAACTCAGCCACAGTCTGGAGTTTGATCCTGACACGGCTCAAGGTTGACTCAGCCTTCCATCCTTCCGAGGTTGGTAAAATGAGGATCCAGATTGTTGGGGGCAATATACGCAAATAATGCTTCTACATTGTAAACTGTTGAGAGAGTGCTATAAAGCACTATGGGGCAGTATATAAGTCTAAGTGCTATTGCAATATCCCTAGCCCAGGGGTAGGCAACCTTGGCTCTTTTATGACTCGTGGACTTCAACTCCCAGAATTCCTGAGCCAGCGTGGCTCAGCTTGGAAACCTCTCCCTTTTCCCTCAGCATGGCTGGCTCAGGAATTCTGGGAGTTGAAGTCCACGAGTCATAAAAGGGCCAAGGTTGCCTACCCCTGCCCTAGGGAAGGACTCATTCATTACCTGCAAGATATATGTAGGAGTCTAGTTAGAAATCCTGACAAAATTCATCTTGTAAACATAGATCAACAATACAGGCGGTTCTGGGTTAAGATGATGTTCCATTCCCTAAGTGTGTCATCAACCTGAATTTGTATTTAAATTGGAACTCATACAGGTAGTCTTCATCCTACAGCCATTCATTTAGTAACTGAAGATACGGTGTCATTAAAAAAAAAGTGATTTATGATTGCTTTTCACACTTATGACTGTTGCAGCATCTCCATGGTCATGTGATCAAAATTCAGACGCTTGGCCACTGGCCTGTATTTATTATCGGTTGCAGTGTCTCCCAGGGTCACGTGACCACCTTTTGCAACCTTCTGACAAGCAGAAATCAATGGGCAAGCCAGATTCACTTAACAACCATGTTACTAACTTCACACTGCAGTGATTCACTTAACAACTGTGGCAAGAAAGGTCGTATGAGGGGGAAAAATTCACTTAACAACTATCTCGCTGAGCCATGGAAATTTTGGGGTCAATTGTGGCTGTAAATCGAGGACAACCTGTATTTACAAATGGACTGGGTTATTACTGAAAATGGTGGACAACATTGTCTTTTCTTGAACTGATGAACCACTGAAAGCCACGCATTGTTTTCAGAAACTGCTGAAACTAGCTTGTATGTTAAAAATATGTGACTTCGGCGGTTCCTGAAAGCACTGCCTGGCTTCGGTGCTAGAAGGACAATGCTGTCTGCCATTTTTAGTAATAAGCAGCCTGTTTGTAACTAAGGGTTGTTTTTAAGTTGGACAATCTTAATGTGGAGTTTAGGCAGACTTAGTACTGTGGATTGCCTGTACTCAGAGGACTTAAGTACCCATTACTCACACTTGTTACTGAGCCAGTTTTCACATTTGTCATATTAGAAGAAAACGGACTAAGCTTTTCAAAAGCTTTTCAAGTTGTAGAATGATTCTCTAGATTAAAGGTAGGCAACCTTGGCTCTTTTATGACTCGTGGACTTCAACTCCCAGAATTCCTGAGCTAGCCATGCTGAGGGAAAAGGGAGAGGTTTCCAAGCTGAGCCATGCTGGCTCAGGAATTCTGGGAGTTGAAGTCCACGAGTCATAAAAAGAGCCAAGGTTGCCTACCTCTGATCTAGAAGACTATTGGTTTCAGCCTTGGATCTGCCCCTAAGTAATGAAATCAGATAAAAAAATTAGGGTCAGTTTAAAAGATTAGGAGGCAATAATAACCCAAAGCGTTTACCTTTCCAGTTCCCATGGAGAGTTCCATGTTTACCACAAAGACCATCTTGTGGTGTCTGCTTGGGAGAAGATTGACATCGCTGCCCTGTGCCTCATCTTCATCCTGGAAAAGAGAGTTTGACAGTAATAAAGTTTTCTGTTTAATGAAGTATATATGAAATCATACAGGAGGGATATTAAAGTGTCAAACTATGACTGGGGACACCCAGGTTTAAATCTTTGGTCATCCATGAAGTTCATAGGATAATCCTTGGCCAATCACCAGCTCTATGTCTACCTCTATGTCTACTGGAGAAGAGCCTAATGCTGGGAAAGATTGAGGGCAATAGAAGAAGGGGACGACAGAGAATGAGGTGGCTGGATGGAGTCACTGAAGCAGTAGGCGTGAGCTTAAATGGACTCCAGAAGATGGTAGAGGATAGGAAGGCCTGGAGGAACGTTGTCCACGGGGTCGTGATGGGTCGGACATGACTTCGCAACTTAGAACAACAATGTCTACCTTATTCATAGATCAGTTAGATAATGTGCAAAGGAACACAAATAATGATGGGCACTACTTTGAGTTTCTTAAAAGAACAATAGGAAGTAGAGGTAGTCCTCAACTTACGACCACAACTGAGCCCAAAATTTCTGTTGCTAAGCAAGACGGTTGTTGAGTGAGTTTTGCCCCATTTTATGACCTTTCTTGCCACATTTGTTAAGTGAATTGTTGCAGTTAAGTTAGCAACACAGTTCTTAAGTGAATCTTGCTTCCCCACTGACCTTGTTTATCAGAAAGTTGCAAATCGTGATCACCTGACCCTGGGAAACTGCAGCCATCATAAATATGAGTCACTTGCCTGCAGCCATCATAAATATGAGTCACTTTGATCAAGTGACCATCAGGATGCTGCAATAGTCGTATGTGTGAAAAACAATCATAACTCACTTTTTTCAGTACCATTGTCATACCTTTGAGCAGTCATTAAATGAACTGTTGTAAGTCAAGGACTAACTGTATTCTGCCCTCCCCATCAGCAAAATAGATGCCACTACTTCAATGTTATTAATCTTATACACCACAGTAGAAAAATTCTTCTATTTATGAACTGGTTATATTCCAAGATGTTCTCCCCTTGTATTCCATTAACGGTTTATGATCACTCTTGTCCTTAATTCCAGACATTCACAGTCACTAAAGTACACACCATACACAGTCACTGCACATCTCCCAACTTCAGGGACCTTCTAGGTTGGAGTTGCTGACAGGTTTGTTCACACCAAAAAAATCTGCTTGAGACTTATATAATAAATTACACTATTCATAAATAGTATAATGTCTGTAATTTGTAAGGTTCAAGCAGTTAATGTGCATATCATATTTGCTGCAGTCTTGCAGTCTGTATCATTACAGTCCATCTATATAATTGTTCCAAATCATAACTATTTCCTGGGGACAGGGAGAAGTATTTCCTGCCACTTCAGGAAGAACAGATGATTCTCAAGGAATGTTTAATTCAGAAGTCCTTTTTAAAAAAAAGGCCTTAGTATTGCTGAATCCTGAATTGGTTTTGGAATAATTGCTCATAGATAGCTTTGCTTCTGTAGAAAACTAGGTGACATTCTGAAAAATTGAGAGGCCACAGATTTCCTGGTGGAAGCAAGACTGAATTTTGACATTTAAACTAAGTTTAAGTCTGTGTAATTGTGTTATGTAAATAAGCATGTACAATGATATAGTCCTTTAATCAGAATACGTGTGCAATTCAAGCCTTGATCTACATTTCAAATCATTTATTTCCTAAGATCTAAGAAACATGTTTTCATCCCTAGTGAACAGCATCATCCATATACTCTTCAATATAGGTGATTTATAATTCTATTAAGAAATTTAGGTAATTAAATTATAAGTATACTTAGTTTTAAAGTGTGGGACAGACTTGCAGATGCATGTTTCACATTTTATTTATTTGCTTCATGCTGCTCCAAGCAAATTAATTCTAAGTTGGATACAAGTTAAAGTGTTTTCTATTATGTTTTTTTTTCTTCAAACAAAGCTATTCAGAACACAGAGATGGTGGTAGCTTTTTTAAAATTAAGGTAAGGGTCACTTGTAATAACATCACTTTTATCACCCAGAAAATTTGATACTATCAAAGATATGTTCATCTTTCAGGTACCACTAGACCAGGGGTAGGCAACCTTGGCTCTTTTATGACTCGTGGACTTCAACTCCCAGAATTCCTGAGCCAGTTATGCTGGCTCAGGAATTCTGGGAGTTGAAGTCCACAAGTCATAAAAGAGCCAAGGTTGCCTACCCCTGCACTAGACTTTTGCTGCTTTGCTACTACAAATTAACACCATACAGTTCTGGAAATGCATCAATACATAAGCTATCCCTCTCCCCCATTCAATTAAGATTTGTAATTCAGCGTTTTTGATATCCCTACAAATATATGAATCCTTTTCAGATCTATTATCTCCTGAAGGAAAATATTTCTGCCTCCGGGGGCGTAAATAAAAGCAATTGACCATTATCCAAAACGCTGTCAAATTATTTGTAGGATAGGCTTGCTGATCGCGCTTCAAGCCCTCGCCTGATGGTGCATACATTAAAAAAAAAAAGGGAGCTAGGCCAGAAACTGATTTTTAACTGGGTCAGAAACGGAAATCCAGATTGTAAGCAGATACCTGGGAGTCGAGACCGCTGCTGAAGTAAAGCTGCGCCGCCGCTTCAGCAGAATGACCACCGGTGAGCGCCAGAGCCTGGAGGCAAGGAAAGAGGGGAAAAGATGGGAGATTGCAGGAAGAAATAAATCGGACGGAATGGATCCCAACCCACGCCTGGTTCCGATCCACTGATAAAGACGACCCACCCTCCGGGCTGCAGCCTCCGGAATCCCCAGATCCAGCAGGAGAGCGAAGAGAGACTCATCGATGCTCGCGTCCGAATCGGGCGATTGCGACTCCATTCCTTACAGCTGCCGGCGCTCTGCCCACCCATTGGCCACTTCTCTCGCTTCTCGACCAATGACATGATAACGTGCTCCGTTCGTCATCGCTTTGGGACCAATGGCCCTGCCAGTTCCTTACATGACAACTATTGTCTGCGCCCGTAGCGGGGCGCGGTTCGCTTTTAATGGATCGGGTTTCACGTGGATTTCCAGGAGCAGGCTGGGGATTATGGGGGTTGTAGTCGAAGGGGCTGGTTTTTTTTTTTTCGTGCAGCTGCTGATAAAAACAGGATCACCAACATGATCGCCAAAGTCCGATAACGGATATGGCACAAGAAGAAGAAGTCCAACGTATCTGGAAAAATACGTGCTGATAGCCTATAAAGCAGGGGTCTTCAAACTTGGCCCTTTTATGACTTGTGGACTTCAACTCCCAGAATTCCTCAGCCAGCATGTCTGGCTGAGGAATTCTGGGAGTTGAAGTCCACAAGTCATAAAAGGGCCAAGTTTGAAGACCCCTGCTATAAAGGTAAAAGTAGCCTTAACCACTACATCCAGGTGGCTCTTACAATAATGTCTGTGTTATTAACATAGCTGTGTAAAGAAGCTGAATTTGCACAAGAGACTGCATCTGTTGTGTGAACTTAGCCATCCGCATTTTATTTAGCATGCTCTGCAAATCCATCCCTTGTGATCAGCCTGTGGTTTAACGTGTTGTGCAAACCCTGAAAAATGTTTCAACTGAGCAAATGATGATCCTTGAACTATGGATGGCCAGAGTGTAGACAGCCAGTTTCTTCACTCACCCTCCAGAGCTGCCATTCTGGGTAATATGAGTAATGATGATTGGAATCACCCAGCCTGTACTTTGTAGCAAGAGAGGGGGGAAAACCCCTCTGTAAGAGGGATGTTGGAGTCCTAGTGGACAATCACTTAAATATGAGCCAGCAGTGTGGTGCAACTGAAAGCCAACACAGTCTTAGGTTGCATTAACAGAGGGGTAGAATCAAAATCACATGAAGTGTTAATACCATTTTATAATGCCTTGATAAGACCACACTTGGAATACTGCATCTAGCCTTGGTTGCCACAATGTAAAAAAGATGTTGAAACTCTAGAAAGAGTGCAGAGAAGAGCAACAAAGATGATTAGGAGTCTAGAGACTAAAATATATAAAGAACAGTTGCAGGAATTGGGTGTTCTAGTGTAATGAAAAGAAGGACTAGAGGTAACATGATAGCAATGTTCCAATATCTCGGGTTGCCACAAAGAAGATGGGGTCAATCTCTTCAAAGCACCTGAAGGCAGGACAAGAAGCAATGGATGGAAACAAATCAAGGAGAGAAGCAACCTAGAACTAAGGAGAAATTTCCTGACAGAGCAATTAATTGCCTCTAGAAGTTGTGAATGCTCCAACACTGGAAGTTTTTAAGAAGACAGCCATTTGTCTGAAATATTATAGGGTTTAGACAATGACTTGTCTGAAAGGGTATAGACTAGAGTTTCCTACCTGAGCAGGGGGTTGGACTAGAAGACCTTAAAGGTCCCTTCCAACTCTGTTATTCTGTTAGCTTCTGCGTGTTGTTCATTTATTTCCTCTCCCACTTCAATCTGAGAAGCTGAATGAGCAGGCAGAAGGCAAGGAGATTTTTCATTTTCTTTAGACATTCATGCTAAATCCCAATTCTGCTGCACTGCCAAAGGGAGAGGATGAGCATACGATGAAGTACTGCAGAAGGAGAGAGCAGCTAAGCAGTTAGAAACAGAAGTAACCATCACTTATCAGTCCTTGCTGAGAAATAGGTTCTTTCTGGATGGCACAAAAGGAACAAACCGTTACTTAGGTACTAATCAGATTATTACTTGGCCCAGAGAGAGAATTCAAATGATCAGGGCAGAAGATGAAGTGGCCGTGTCTTTCATGACCACAGTAAATCTGTGGCTTACCACATTGCAGGGAGACGGGGTTGAGTGACCAGATGTGGCCAAATGTATACACTAGGAAAGGATCCCCAACCTTGGCCACTTTATAACTTGTGGACTTCAACTCCCAGAACTCCCAGAATTCTGGAAATTGAAGTCCACACGTTATAAAGTGACCAAGGTTGGGGACCCCTGCACTAGGAACAGCTATTGCCCTTTCACAATCACAACATTTTCTTCCCTCAAACATGGGACAATTATTGGTAGGGGTTTTTTTTCTTCCCATTGCTCACCCACTTTCTCTTAAAATATCATACCTGCTTTTGAATCCTGCTTTTTCTGGATGGGAATTGGACAAATGGTGGAATTTTACTCAAGGTGCATCCGAAGAAAGCAAGCAGGGAGCAAGGTCACTATTCCTCTTTACCTTGTTGAGTAATAAAAAAAATATTCAGATAATCATTCGTCCAGTAGGCTCCAGTGTCTTCTCCTACATTCCCCTCCCCATGTACAGTTCATTGCAACTGGAAATCCTGAGTTAGTTTTATAACTTGTGAAAATACTTGGGCAATCACCAGGTAAGCAGTAACCATGTTAGCATTGCTTAAAAGTCAAGGCAGTTTAGTTTCTATTGCCAAAGATGAGACCAGGGTGAGGAGAGTTACATCTTTCCAATAACTAACCAAGGCTATCTAATTTGACATCTGTTACATTTTGAAGAGCAGTCTCTAAAAATAAATCTCAGGCTGGTACGTAAATATTGTTACCTTCTAAGAGATGTTGCTCAGTTATGTCTCTGAAGCCTGAATTACACAGATGGCTTGTGCCATCAATTTTGAATCAGACATGCATCTACACTTTCCACTCCGGATAGAAAACAGAAACAATGTGTTGACTCATGAAAGGCTAAATTTGGGGGAAACGATTTAAATGCCAGCCTTTTTGAAATACAGTAGTCTTGCATAGAAGCCTGCCCAAGGTATCAATGTTTGAAAGAGAAATCTTTTTTTCAGCCAAAATTAGATGGGTAAATATAAACTAAATAGAATCTGCTGTTCCCAAGCTTTGAAACTTACTAAAGCCATGCTAACTCCCACTGTATAACCTTCTGCTAATTTAAGTACTCTTTGGATGTGCAAAAAGGCTTTGGCTATACAGGTAGTCCTTGACTTACAACCACAGAACCAGAATTTTGGGTCTAGAATTTCTGTTGCTAAGCAAGGCGGTTATTAAGTTGGTTGTGCCTGATTTTATGACCTTTTTTGCCACAATGGTTAAGTAAATCCCTGCAGTTCGTAGGTGAATTGTGTGGTTAAACAAATTCAGCTTCCTCCCCCACCCTTTCCCCCACCCCCGTTGAATTTGCTTGTTGAAAACTGGCTGGGAAGGTTGAGAATGGGGATCCTATGATCCCAGGATGCTGCAACTGTTGTAAATGCAAGCTGGTACCAAGTGCTCAAATTTTTAATTCGTGTCTGTAGTGAGAAGAGCAACAAAGATGATCAGGGGACTGGAGGCTAAAACATATAAAGAACAGTTGCTGGAACTGGGTATGTCTAGCTTAATGAAAAGAAGGACTAGGAATAACATGATAGCAGTCTTCCAATATCTCAGGGGCTGCCACAAAGAAGAGGGAGTCAAGCTATTCTCCAAAGCGCCTGAAGGCAGGACAAGAAGCAACGGATGGAAACTAATCAAGGAGAGAAGCAACCTAGAAATAAGGAGAAACTTCCTGACAGTTAGAACAATTAACCAGTGGAACAACCTGCCTCCAGAAGCGGTGAATGCTCCAACACTGGAAGTTTTTAAGAAGAGACTGGACAGCCATTTGTCCGAAATGGTATAGGGTTTCCTGCCTGAGCAGGGGGTTGGACTAGATGACCTCTAAGGTCCCTTCCAACTTTATTATTATGTTGCCAAGGTCTTTCAGTGCAAGGACCAGTCATAAATCCTTTTTTTTTCAGTGCAAGTATAACTTCAGATGGTTGCTAAATGAAAGGTTGTAAGTTGAGGGTTTACCTTTGAATATTTTGAGGAAGTCAGGTGTTTTGTTTGAAAGGCTGTGCTGCTAATGAGCTTTGAATTTATGTTTCTGACACTGCATTTTAGTGGCATTGTTTAAACCACCCTTTAATTGCCTGTGTTTAAGCCATAGTGTACATGCCCTCTGTGGACAATAGAATGGGGCATAAATCCCACTATAAGTACAGGTAGTCCTCAGCTTACAACCATTCGGTTAGTGATGGTACAAAGTTACAACGGCACTGAAAAAAGTGACCTGGGACCATTTTTCACACTTACAACCGTTGCAGTGTGCCCGTGGTCACGTGACCAAAATTCAGACGCTTGGCAACTGACTCATATTTATGACAGTCGTAATATCACGGGGTCATGTGATCCCATTTTGTGGCCTTCTGACAAAGTCAGTGAGGAAGCCAGATTCACTTAACAAGCGTGTTACTAACTTACCAGTTGCAGTGATTCGCTTAACGGATGTGGCAAGAAAAGTCGTAAAATGGGCCAAAACTCACTTAACAAATATCTCACTTAGCAACGGAAATTTTTGGCTCAGTGATAGTTGTGAGTCAAGGGCTACCTGAGTTATCAGCCATTTGTTTATGTTTGACTAAGCAAAACGACAAAAACTGTAAATATTCTGTGGCTTCTAGATCAATCCTAATAATTCTGGATGTTAAGTTCAAGCAAGTCTAAAAAAAAAGCGGTAATTTAACACGGTCTGGTTCATTTTTAACACTCCAGGTGTTTTTGTTTTGTGTTGTTTCCTTTTGCTTTGTTCATTCGCCTTTGAATGGGAAACATTGCCCAGACAGGGGAGTGTGGTTATCACATGGCCAGACAATTAACTTGCACACCTAGCTTCTGCTGAAAATAGGAAAAACTGGTTGCACCTGCCCTCGGTGCCCTGGGGTGAAGCCAGGCAAAAATGGGGGCTGAAAGTAGATTTACAATGGGTTCATTGTTGAAACTATGTCCTTCCCTACACAGCCTTACATAAAGGGACAAACAGGCCAAGATTATTCTGTAGTAATTCCATGAGAGACACATGGGTGGATAACACAAGATAAAATGGGGTTGGGTAATTTGAAGTTCAGCCTCTTATTGGAATCTAGTTGTTGACTTAACCCTTTGTGTGACTTAGATGGTTAAGATAAGTCATAATGTGGTGGAGAACATAGTAATTGTATTTTTGTAACCCAGGTTTAGTCTGTGGTGGGAACCAGTGCTGGGATTCAGCCAGTTCGCACCACTTCGGCAGAACCGGTAGCTAATTTTTTGTTGCCCAGGCCCAGAATGGATTTCCGGAAACGGCATCCACACAGAGAACCGGTTGTTTACATATTTGAATCCCACCACTGGTGGGAACCCTTGTGCGACTGCAGTCTTTATCATATTTTCTTCTATATTAAGAAACTCCAAATAATCCAATCTGTCCTCATATCAAAGATAACAGAATAACAGAGTTGGAAGGGACCTTGGAGGTTATCTAGTCCAACCCCCTGCTCAGGCAGGAGACCCTATTCCATTTCAGACAAATGGCTGTCCAGTCTCTTCTTAAAAACTTCCAGTGTTGGAGCATTCACAGCTTCTGGAGGCAAGTCGTTCTACTGATTAATTGTTCTAACTGTCAGGAAATTTCTCCAACTCTTCTCCCAAATGAATCTTGTCCTATTATAATTTTATTGTTTGGGTACAGCATGTTGTTATGAACACAACCAGTGGATTTTTAATCCTGATTCAGGGTTTGGCATCATGCTAAGCCCTGTGAAATTTGCTTGCTTTGAGCTTAATGTCAAATAGAAATTTTGTAACCCAGGGTGTGTTGCCTCAAATGAACATGATCACAGTTTGCAGTAATCCAGTAAACCATGGTTAAGCTATGATGTATTGCAAAGTGTAAACCCAGTCCTTTAGCTCAACCTTAGAGCCCGGCATTAATACCGCAGCTCATTCTGAAAGTAATGATCATGACCACCATGCATTTTACTTCAGCATCAACTAGGTCCCCCCCCCAACTGCTCAAATGGATAAAAGAGATGAGTTGTCTGATGACCCCTGTCACTTCTCATTTCTGACATGGCACTTCTTTTGACCTTGCAGCCAGTTGCTGGTTGAAAACAGCCTGGGGCCAGACAGAACTGGAAGGTCCTGCAATATGAATCCCTTAAGGGGGATTGGAAAGTAGGTCATGCTGGGACAGGGAAAAAAAATCTATGCATGTCATCACGTATGCACATGCATGCTGTTGGGGGTAAATTGGAAGGGAAAGGTGCCAAAGCTATGGGAAAGTCTTGGAAGGAGGGAAGCAGCAGCAAAACTAAGATCAAGAATGTGGATTCTTAATTACAGAGCGATTTTTTTCTCCATGTAATTCTTTAGTTCAAGAACTTTAGCAAATACTCCTTTGTTACGCTTAATCACGGTTCATTTGCTTCAAGCGTTGTCATCTTTTATTGCCCACATGTTCTTCTTCCCTTGGTTCATACAATACAAAGATCACCAACCTGTTTCTCACTTCTGTGGGTCAGTGGGTCATTAGTGTATATTGTGCAGTCTTTCTTTCTTACAACGGACAAGCAAGTCATATTTTGAGCTAGATCACAATCAGACATGGGAATACCAGTAGTGGATTTTAAGAGATCTCTGAATGATTGTCATGTCCAAGGGACTTCTATGAAAAGAAAGAGAAGTCCCAGTGAGATAAGTATTCAGACAGTCACAAAAATGTGGGGGGGAAAAGTTTAAAGAAAGGGGGAAAACTGCTCTGAATGTAGCAGAGGAAAAATGGCAGAAATGGAACATTGCTTCAGCGAAACATAATGGAGATCATGGTAAGGTTAGTATCTGTTTTGTTGCCCTTTTCATTAGTCATTATGTTGGATTCACATTATGAGTTATTGATCTTTAATAATGCTGTGCTATTTATTTTCATATAATTGAAACCGGTGTGTTAAATCAGGGAAGGGTACAGATGGAGATACCAGAATTTCTGGGAAACATCATGCAAAATTAGCAGGAACAGTAAAATGCTTACCAACAAACACGGTGGGTTTTCAACAATTACAAAGGTGAATTGATAAGGTATGCTTAATCTGCCTCTCAAGAAATCCGCAATTGCACATTCCAATGTCATCTCACTACTGCAATAGCAATAGCACTTGGACTTATATACCGCTTCACAATGCTTTACAGCCGACTCTAAGAGGTTTACAGAGTCAGCATAATCTGGGTCCTCCTTTTACCAACCTCGGAAGGATGGAAGGTCGAGTCAGCCTTGAGCCGGTCAAGATCAAACTCCTGGCTGTGGGCAGAGTCAGCCTGCAATACTGCATTCTAACCACTGCGCCACCACAGGGCTATCCCAGTTGAAAGCCTACAGCAGTCTAGCCCAGTGATGGCGAACCTTTTAGAGACCGAGTGCCCAAACTGCAACCCAAAACCCACTTATGCATCATCGGGTGCCGGGTGGGTGTGGCCCATTGGGTGGGTTTGGCCCATTGGGTCGGCATGGCTGCGGTGGTAACAGCAGACTGGGTGGGACTAAAAAGTTCAATCAATCAATTCCAACTTTGCAAGATCTTTTTTTTTCCACAAGAAGTTGAAATTGACTGATTGATTGAACCTTTTTTTTTGCACACGGCGGCAGAGGCCTAAAGCGAAAAGGTTTTATAAAACCCATCTGAAGGACTGGGGCAATGGCGCGCATGCCCACAGAGAGGGCTCTGAGTGCCGCCTCTGGCACCCGTGCCATGGGTTCGCCACCACTGGTCTAGCCACTCTATGCATCAGATGAAGAAAGATGAAGCTCAGAAAAGCTCAGACCTTTTAATAAGATTGGTTGGTTGGGAAAAATGCTACAAGACTTCTTCTTACTTTTAACACCATGGGTTCTGTTCCTACAATAGAGGATAGGTTGCGGGTGAGGGTAGGTGCAGGTCTTCTTTGACTTGTGACTTACACAATTGAGGTCTCGGTGACCGTCATGACACTTGGGGCTATCCAATGGATTCTGTTCTTTGCGATTATGGTGACATGCAGACAACAACACTTATGTATACCGGCCCTTTATGTCCGGATCAGTGTACACTTGAGGATTTCATGGCAGCATGAAAAAAAGCAACCAATGTTGCTAATTTCTGGGCCAGATCTCTTTAATTTGTACATATTGTAACCTTGTATTTTATACTTTTTAAGTTTTATGTCATATGGCACGCCTTATTTTAATTGTGATGCTTCTGACACAAATAAGCAACCGTGACGGGTCACCGCTAGATTTTACAATATTTTTTCCTAAAATTATGGACATTAAGCGGGTTTAGTAATGGTTAAGCAAAACCGTTGTTCGCTAGAGGGCATTTTTTCTGGCAGACACTGAAAGTAAACACCGGTTTAATTGTTGTAAATTGCAATCACGTGACTGCAGGACAGCTGCAAATGGTTGTAAATGTGGGCCGGATGCCCAAAATGTGGTCATGAGACCACAGGAGAGACCCAGTCATATGTTGAGGACTACTTTTATAACTTATAAGTGGCTGCATTAGAAGCATCTTCACAGCACTCTAGGCAAACATCTCTTTCTTAAGGATCATGGCGTGGGGGTGTTTGATGCAGAAAGTTTGTGTGCACAAAGCTGTGATGCCATTAAAAAAAAACTTCCCAGCCATCAGAATATAGAATAACAGAGTTGGAAGGGGCCTTGGAGGTCTTCTAGTCCAACCCCCTGTTCAAGCAGGAAAGCCTATAGCATTTCAGGCAAATGGTTGTCCAGTCTCTTCTTAAAAGCCTTCAGTGTTGGAGCATTCACCGCTTCTGAAGGCAGGTCGTTCCACTGATTAATTGTTCTGTCAGGAAATTTCTAGGCTGGATTTCTCTTGAAACTTTTCCATCCATTACTCCTTGCCCTGCCCTCAGGTGTTTTGCAGAATAGGTTGAGTCCTGTTCATTGTGACAGAACAGTTGAACACTGAACATCAAGCTGAACTAACCCACAAAGGAAAGCTCCTCTCTCTAGCAGAGATTGTCTGGGATTACTTAGCCATAATGTGGTTGGTCTCCATCCCGATGTATATATATAAAAAAAACCAAACAAGCAATGATATTTAAGATGGTAAATGTGGTTGATGATGCCTGTGTTTGTTATGTATGTTACAATCTTGAGGAAGTTCGGGCAGTCCAAGAACCGTGGAAAGTGAGAAAGAGCAATTTAATTATTTCTGTTCCTCTTTTCTTTTCTTTTTTTAACTTTGCGATTGGCTCAGCCATAGATTTTTTTTTTACAGAAGATCTCCTATTTGTAAACCTCCCTTGTTGCTCCTGTGACTTTTTGTCATTTTTCTTCCCAAGGAAAAAAATGTTGCAGAAGAGATGCTAGGATGGTTTGATCGTGACTGATATCGTTAAAATTCCTCTATCTGAAATCACCCAACCTTTCTTTTCCAGACTTGCTGTCTTCGTTTCAAAGAAAGCGCTTGGAAGACTATGGCCTACAGATATATATATATATGTGTATGTATATTGCTTTGCTCCAGTGGTGGGATTCAAATATGCGAACAAGCGGTTCTCTGTGTGGATGCCGCTTCCAGAAGTCCATTCTGGGTCTGGGCAACAAAAAAATAGCTACCGGTTCTACCGAACCGGTGCGAACTGGCTGAATCCCACCACTGCTTTGCTCTCTGTACTGGAAAGCTGCAGTATACCTTATTCTAAACGGGAAACTGAATTCACACAGCTAACATCATAGCTAGTTTGGTCCTAAAGAAATTGTTATGAAGGGGAAATTTGCCTGCTTTTGCAATACAGGTAGTCCTCAATTGAGCCCCAAATTTCCTTTGATAAGCAAAGTAGTTGTTAATGGGGACTCTTGCCCCATTTTACAGCCTTTCTTGTCACAGTTGTGAAGTGGAACACTGCAGTGAATCGGGCTTCCCCATCGAATTTGCTTATCAGAAGATCACAAAAGGGGATTCCGTGATCCCAGGACACACCGCAACCGTCACAAATAGCAGCCAGTTGCCAAGTGTCCACATTTTGATCAGGTGACTACGGGGATGCTGCGGCGAGTGTGAAAAATGGTCATAAGTCACTTTTTCCGGTGCTGTTGGGACTTCGGTCACTAAACGAATGGTCGTAAGTCGAGGACTACCTGTATCTCAGCTGGAGTGGCAGAGGAAGTCTGAAGATGCAGCCCTAGTGGCTGAGCCAGGGGTGCTGGAGGCATTTGTCAGCCCGTGCCCGTCTCTCTGGGGCATACTCCAGCATGGGCAGGAGGAAACTGGTAAAATGGACGGCCTGAGGCTTTGGCCAGCTGTATTTATCCGTGAGGGTGTGATGGAGGTCGTAGAAAGAGATCCAGGACATCCGGAGAAGAGCCCCTGCCGAAGGAGACGAAGAAGAAGAAGCAGTTAGGAGGCTGTTACTGAAGTGTCGTCCAGGCTTCACGAGTTTATACCGCTAGCAACCGTGCCAAATAAAATATTGGACTTGGATGGATTTACAGAAGGACATCTCATAAAGGCCAGGAGGGTGGGGGGTGGGGGGAATGTCCCTGCTTCCCGTCTCCATCCTGGCATCCTCACCTTGCCTGCTGAAGAATGTTGATGTCTGCTGCCAAAGCAAAGCCATTTTGGGTGGGATTTTGCCCAGGAGTTCAATGATCCGAGCCACGTGATCTGAAAGGCATAGAAAAAGCAGAGCCCAGATGTAGGTTTAGGTCAGGGGTAGGCAACTTTGGCTCTTTTATGACTCGTGGACTTCAACTCCCAGAATTCCTGAGCCAGCATGGCT
>NW_015387242.1:227587-246544 GCF_001527695.2 Protobothrops mucrosquamatus | reverse complement strand
TTTTCCTTGCTAATGAGTTATTCTAATTCATGCTATTTTAGAAAAAGGATGCAAGAGCACTTTTAGATTGACAAATGGAAAGGACAGATAAATGTATTAATGTATTGTTTTATTAGGCTCTATATTAACCTTGGAAAATACTACATCATTACATAAAATTCTGTTTTTTTAAAAACAGTAAAATTCTTTAATGCATTTTTTGGTAACATTATTGATAGATCATGGGATTTTTAGAAAATGAAAGAACTTGACATTTAAGACTTAAATCAAGGTATCCTTTTTTTCCAGTATCATTAACCCAAAATAAATAGGGTGGACCTGCAATAGGAATCCCATCAGTACCAAGTGAACAGTTATGCCTTCCTTTCTCAAGGAAAGGTATCACAGTAAGAGAGAATTTGATCATCTCATATGAAGGAGTTCCATACCTATGGCAATGTCATGGAAAAGTCCTTATTCCTAGTCATTATTTGCCAAATCTAAATCTACTGATTGAACATAAGCAGAACCTCTCCATTCATACTTACTGCATGTGTTGGGTGATTTGGGTAGGGGGATCTTTTGAATATCTGAGTATTAAACCACTAGGGATCTATAGACTAATAGCAAGATTAAAATTTGGTCTGCCACCCTGCAAGCAACGTAGTCACTTAATAATTGGGTAGGTGCACATTGCATCTGTTGCAAACTTCAGGCCATTTTGTAGAGTGCATTGCAGCAATCCAATCAAGATGACAGTCTGGACCACTGACACTGGGTTGTCTTCTTAGCTGATATACCAGCCACAATATAGAGCCAGCTTCCCCACTCCCATGATATCAGTAGATGTACCAATCAAAATGGCACCAAGCACAGAGGTATCTGCGGAGGAGTCAAAATGTGCAAGACAGAAGGTTTGCAATTAAAGTTACCATCCTAACCCCGGCTTCCCTTCCCATGTTTCTTCCTCTGTGCCTTTTGCAAAAGATTGGACCATTCCATAGAATCCTTCATAATGTCCTTTTTCCTTTGGAGGGAAGACGACCTCATGCAAAACTGCCCATTTTCCAAACTTGCAGGCCGGACATACTCAGCCATCTCGCAATTCTGCTGCTTCCACAGATTCAGCAGCAATTTTTCTGACCTTCACTCGTTGCATCACAGCCTCCAAAACGCAACAGCTTAATCTTGCCTAGCCTTTAAAAATCTAGACTTTTTTTAGTTACAATTTATTAAATCAGGGGTTGGATTAGAAGACCTCCAAGGTCCCTTCCAACTCTTGTTATTTTAAACACTTTATCCGATGGAGATGGGCGGTTAAGAAATGGTATATAATATTTCTTTAGGCCACTATATATAAATCAATCAATGAATCAAACATAAACAGAACCAGTCAAACTTTGGAAGCCTCGATGCTTTTCACCTTTTCTTACCCCAACATTTCTGATTACAAAGAGGGAGGGGCCGCAACCCTCCACCCACCCCGCCACCCCCCAGGTAGAAAACTAGAGCGGAATCTGCTTGGTTTCCATTTTCAGGGACTGCAGCACCCGTGAGAAGCGATCCGCGAACAGCTGTTTGCAGGGTTTATAAGACTGCGCCCATTGACTGCTAGCAAGAATAAAGGACCTCCGCGGCTGCTCTTTTTTCCAGTCCAAAGAAGGGCATCTGGAAAGGGAACGGGCAAACCTCCGGCTCGCCTTCTGCCTTAGACACGGCCGCTGTTTCCACTCTTGGGAGATGCACCGTAGCGGGAAGCTCTCGGGCGAGGCGAGCCGCTGGGGGCAGCAGCGGGAGCCGCCAAGCTCCTCTCTCAGGGGCCTCCGCCTCCTCCGCCTTCGCCTCCGCCCCTGCCGGCGGCGCCTTCCCAGACTCCTCTCCGGGTAAACAGCGATGGCCGCAGATGAAGGAGGCGGAGAACAGGATAACAACATGGGAAACCACTTGCAGATCCTCCCCGGTAATCGCCGTTGCTGCTTTACGCCGATGGGAACCGGGGAGCCTCCTGAGCGCGGTGGGGAGCGCGGCGGGGTAGAGGAAGAGGAGGCGTCGGCGGTCGGGGGGTCCCCGAAAACAGGCGATCGAGGGGTTTCGGAGGGGAGCGCAGAGCCGGGGCAGAGAGGGAAAAAGCGAATGGGGACACCCGCCAGTTGTCCTCCCCACCGAGTAGGGAGAAAGGCCTGAAGTTCTGGAAGGGGTGGGCATGGGCTTGAACTGGGCGCAATTTGGGTTTCAGGCCGGGCAGGGGCAAAGGGGAGAAGCGAAGGGGCAAAGTCTGGGCCTGAAGGAGGGGAATCCCGGGCTGAATCGCGGACGGTAAGGAACTGAAAACCTGCGTGGACAAGAGCAGGGCATAACTAGTGGGGCGGGGACGGGGACCTGATGCGTCGAAATCTAGGGAAGAGAAGAGAAGAGATGGGTCTGTGTCAGTGTGGACGAGGAGGTTTCATTTTCTTTGATAGTCAATAGCAAAGCAGTCAAGGAAATGAGATCAGTCACCATTTCCATTCTGGAGTATTTTTGCGGATGGTAACTCTTAGGAATTGTACTACAGAGACGGGGAAGAGGGATGGACCATGGCAGAATTTGCAAAGCAAGGACTGGTTTAAATAAAAGCCAGGATGCAGGATTGGAGGTGGCACTAGGTATGAAGAGAATCACTCCTATTCCTGTATATCTTAGAAAAGAGATCTGGAACTTGGGAGTGGTGTGGGTTGGGGGGGGGGGCTTCCTGACTACATGTCTGTCAAATGCACAAGAATCTTGTCAAGAAACCGCATGACATCTCTTCATCAGCCATGACAAGGAGGAAAAGAATTAAGCTGCTGATAATTAGGATACCTTGTATTAGAGACAACTATAGAACTATAATAATATGGATGTCTATGATATAAGGAGCTAGAGTACTGAGACTTGTAAGGTCACAATATTAAAATCTCCACTGACGATGTTACCTAGCCTGGTAATGAAACGTTCAGAAACCAACCCACAAGCTCGGAGAATGAACCTTTACCCTCATTAAAATCTCTTTTTCAAAAATATAATCTAAGAAAATAAGGAGAGTTGCTATTGGGGGGGGGGGAGAGACACAATATAAAGAGAATTAAAAAGCAAAAAAAAAAAGGTTTGACTTACATGTGGTCAGTCAATTAATTCTGATTATGTTGGACATCTTAAAACCTTTGAACATGGGCATTTCACCAAACTGTTATAGACTTTTGTAAATATAGTCTTGCTGTAAAAGCTGGTAGCCTTTCTATTTACATTGGTTGCAGAAAAGGCAATTTGTCATTTTGGTCAGCATGGAACACAGGCCTCTCTAAGCTGCTTAATACAGAAAATGTATGCAGACAGCCCTCTGCTGTTTTTCTAGGAAAAGATTTCTCTACTTCAGCAACCAACCAGAAAACCTTTTGCTGGCCTCCTCAGATGCCTGTCTGGAAATCCTTGACATTTTCATGAATTTGTTTAGCTTTTTTTTTTTTTAAGAATCCTTTAAATCAATGATTATTAGCATACCTTGTTTTTTGAAAACACAACTGGTTGCCTCGAAGTGTTTTGTCTATCCTGAGACTAATGTCACACAGTGTCATTACATGACTTTAGAAATGCTCACTTAATCTTTCTTCCTATTTTTACATTATTTTGTAAACCCTTGTACCTCATTCGTCACCTTATTTTCTAAACAAAAATGCTTTGAACTTTTTTTCTGCATATAGATGGCATATAATTTTGATTGCTCATTTATCCCTTACCTGAAATTATAATTGTAAATTATGTTTATAAATTATAATTTACATTTTCAGCTTAACAGTTGACCCAGGTGATATGGTACAAATATTTTTCTTGGGTAGTCATTGTGATTTCAAAACAAAATGTTATATGATTTATAAATTATCTTGTAAGGCAGCCGTCCATTCACTCCTTCTTCATTCAGGTAACTTTAGGGGAGCAGAAAGCTATAAAAATGTTGTGTCTGTGATGAAAGCAAAAGATTTTTTTTAAAATGAAGAAGTACTACATGCCACATGAAAGTAAAATTCATGTTTTCTAATAAAGATGAAGATAGCTTTACATAGAAAACAAACAAAGGCTGAGGTCTTGCTGTTTGCTGTAGACTGCTTAATTATTGATGTAGAAAGGAAGGGGAAGTTATAGTGATTTGGAAATGTGAAACTGAAATATATAACCTTCAAATAAATAAAAAAGGAAAAATGTCTGCAAATACAGAATGTGTAAAATGTCCTAAAGCTGTGAACACAGAGTTGTAATGTGCTTTCCTAAAGTGTTTTATGCACAGGCTAACAGGTACTTAGAACAGTAGTGAAATGCTATTTGTATCTACTGTTTTATTAGCTTTATAGGGCCACTCAATTTGCAAGAACAAACTGGGTGACTTACGATTATGAAGAAAATTTTCATGAACTCAGAATAAGGTACAGTGTGCCTTTGAACTTGAAACAACAGGAAAATAGAAAAATGGAAATAATTATAGTAACAGGAGTAACTCAGGCCAGCCAATACATAGCTCATTTGAGAGGTTTTAGGGTCTTGGGAAGGGATAGAAGGATTGGGGCCATCCAAACCTCAGGGAGAATGATGTTCCATAGGGCAGGCACTGCAACAGAGAATGGTCCTGAATCCCATTAGATGATGTTTTATGGAAGAGGTTTGAAGAATGTGCATTCTGCTGATTCTCATGGGATAAGCAGAGACAGTTGGAGACATACAAGTCATACACCTTGAATTTCACCCAGAAGCTTATATGAAGCAAACACAATTTGTGAAATAATGGTTTTACGTGGGTGCATAAGTACTAGCTCCATTATATTCTGAACCAGTTTCCATTTCTGGGTAGTTTTCAAAAGCTTCAGGGACAGCCCCATATAGGGTGTATTGCAACAATCTAGATGTGAATAAGGCAGGAGTGACAGTATGTCCTCCTGATTGAGGTGCAGTTGATGCACAAGATGGATTTGTGCAAAGTTTCTCTTGGCCAAGTCTGCCACTTCTTCCAGCAGGATCTGAGAATCCAAAAGGATCACCAAAGTATGTATCACTTGTGTTTACGGGAGTATGACCCCTTCCAGGACCAAAAGTGGAGAGTTCCCAGAGTCAAGGAACCCAAAACCTATAGCCATTCTGTTTTGCTAGATTGAGCAAAATCTGTTTTTTTCTTAACAGATCCTACAGGCTCCAAACACCAGAAAGAATCTTGATGGCATCTCTTGGTTGGACTAGTGTGAAGATATATAATTGTGTGTCATTGACATACTGATGATGCCTGATTCTGTAGTGATCTTGCTCAGTTTCATATAGAAGTTAAATAAGACAAAAGTAAGAGTAGAACTCTGGGATATTCCATAAAGCAAGATCTTTTCTCCCCTTTCAACACTAATTGGAAATGATTGTGGAAGAAGGAGGAGAACCAACACAATGCTGTACTTCTCACTATTAAACCTCAAAGCCAGTGTCTATCAATAGTAACCAAAGCACCAAGAGTTCAAGAAGGGCCACAATGGATATATTGTACTTATCCCAGTCTAAAGCTTGACTAGAAGGGTTCTAGATAATCCATTTCCTCCAGAACTCGCTGAAGCTTCAAGCCAGCCATCTTCTGAACAAACTTTCCCCAAAAGGAAGGGTAGAGACCAAATGAAAATTGTGCAGTATTGTTAGATCTAGGGAAGATTTCTTGAGAAGGGTTGAACCTCAGTCTCTTTGAAAGCTGGATGTAAACTTTCTTCACTCAAGGTAGCATTTCACAGAGGTCTTTTCTTTCCCAGGGATGATTGGGTTAACCTGAACAAGACCATTGGAGATCTGTCGCCATATATAACAGGAATGGAAAAATTGTGTTTTGCTGCTCTCACTGCCACAAGATAATTCTTAAGAAAGGATCTTACCTGTGTTGATTAGATTAACTCCTTGTCTTTCTCCAGCTGTGTTCCAGGTTCCCCTTCTGCTTTTTCTTTTGCTCTTCAGAGGATCAAGGAGCTTTCATCTACCTAAGGACAGAGAGAGGCTGCAAAGGCATGATTCAGTCCAAGGATATGACTGTCCCCTCAGTCCAAACAATGATACCTTAGATGAATATCAGTGATGTTCAGTAATGAACATCAAAGCCTCAGAAATAACCCCAAACTTCCTTTTGAAACCCCAAATAGTTCACTGAATTCCTGGTACAGATTGATCCAATAGCAAGAAGTGGTTATAGAAAACTTAATATAAACATGGAGTGATTTGCAAGAAATGATGGTGATGCCTCCCAGTTCTAGATAATGTTGTTAAATAAAAACTACTACAATGAGTATTGACCAGTTCTGTAAGTTGATCCCATAACTACTTCTATCAGATCCATGGTTGTCAGGGTAATCATGAGCTTCCATGCCCAGAAAAAGCATTAACATTTTGTAGCACTAATAATTTGGATAACTTCAACATCAACCCATTTAGAGGCTCAATGATCTCTGTTAAGGGGTCTACCATGTAGCAGAAGGTTAGTATAGAAGCAGTGGTCCCACACAATCCCTAGAGTTTTAATGTTAGCAGAGACTCATAACCAACTTTGTGTGGGGCAGTGTTTCTTAAAGTTTAAGGGTCTCCCAGATAATCTTAACTTCCCCATTAACCCTGCCCAGGGATTTTGGGTAATGCTATATTTAGGAACCCATAGTCAGCACTGGTGAAATGCAATCTGCATAGCAGGCATCCATTATAGTTGGCTTACTGCAGTACAAGTCATATTTCACTGAAGGCTATAAAGTTTATCAGATTCAAATTCTCCCTTTTCCTCCATGAAATTTAGGCTTGATGCATGCAGTTCCTGGATAGTTTGTACAAACAATTATCAGATTTAGTCCTACAGAGTATTAACATAATTGCTTAGAGTTTTTCTTTCTTAGTTACCAGCCTGAGTACTGATAAACAAATGGGGCTTTTTCCTCACCTTCAACAGATGTGCTTGCTTGATCTGTGCCATTAGGCAATTTATTGATAGTACAAGTAGTGTTTTCCCTTGATTATGGTTTCTACTTGAATGAATCTTTTAGTGGAATATGTGAATAATAAGGGATACTATGTATAATTTTGATTTAAGAGTTATGAGAAAGAATGTTGTTGTGGCTGATGAAATAAATGAGAAGTGAACAACATTTTTCAGAACAAGAACTACACAACTATTTTCAGACCAAGTACTAGTAGCAGTGGTTGAAAGTGGTGCCAAACAAACTGGCAAGGCAGGAAAAACGCCAAATTTGGTTTAATATTAGTTTTATTAATCAACTACAGTTGAAGATTACTTTGTATATATTCAATTTTCTTTATTTGTCCTATTAAAACTTAGACTTCTTCAGCAATTTTTTCAGGATAATAATAAAGTTGGAAGGGACCTTGGAGGTCATCTAGTCCAACCTCCTGCTCATGCAGGAAACCTTATACCATTTCAGACAAATGGCTGTCCAGTCTCTTCTTAAAACCTTCCATGTTGGGGCAGTCACAGCTTCTGGAGGCAGGTTGTTCCACTGGTTAATTGTTCTAACTGTCAGGAAATTTCTCCTTAGTTCTAGGTTGCTTCTCTCTTTGGTTAGTTTCCATCCGTTGCTTCTTGTCCTGCCTTCAGGTGCTTTGGAGAATAGCTTGACTCCCTCTTCTTTGTGGCAAACCCTGAGATATTGGAACACTGCTATCATGTCACATCTCATCCTTCTCTTCATTAAACTAGATATATCCAATTCCAGCAATCATTCCTTATATGTTTTAGCCTCCAGTCCCCTGATCATCTTTGTTCTTCTCTGTTTCTAGAGTCTTAACATCTTTTTTACATTGTGGATGCAGTATTCCAAATGTGGCCTTACCAAGGCATTGTAAAGTGGTATTAATACTTCACGTGATCTTGATTCTATCCCTCTGTTAATGCAGCCTAGCACTGTGTTGGCTTTTTTGGCAACTGGAGCACACTGCTGGCTCATATTTAAATGATTGTCCACTAGGATTCCAAGATCCCTCTCACAGTTACTACTATTGAGCAAGGTACCACTATATCATATTTTAGAAGCCCACACGTAACTCTAATGCTTCTGTGTTGGCATCCCAGTCTTATCAGGACTTGATTACTGAATCTTAAAGAGAACATATTTCTTATAGGAAAGTTAATATGGGATCATTTGCAATATTTTTCTAAACATTAAAACTATGTGGGCCTGAATGTTTTCTGATTGGCAACATGTGCCATCTATAGGCAGAAAAAAGAGGGAAGGAGGGAAGATTGATATGGTTTCTTCAAACTGTAGAATTTTTCCCTGCAAACGTTAAGCAAATCGGTGCTTACTTAATACTTGGATTGGAGACCACCAAGAGATTGTAGACTGTGGGTAGGCTTGGAAACCAAATGATAATAATAATCATAATCTGGGAAGAAAGCAATTGCAAGCCAAACCACTTCCCTATTACTGCTAAGAAAATTACAGAGACTTTCTCACCAGTAATCAAACTGGATTCAACAGTATCTTGCTGTATCGAGTGGGCTATGTGGATTCATCCTGCCCATTTTCCTCTTTCTCTGATTAATATCAAATAGAGCAGTTTATTATTTTTCAGAAACAGATATTTGCAGCAGAAGCTTCTATGGTTGAAGAGGTGCACTAACCCATCAGTTTTCTGTGCAAATAGAGAACTTAATCTCACATTGTCCCCGGGACTTTGTGTCAGTGGAGGTGATGCTGTTCTTCTTTTGGGAAGGAATCACATAATCTTTAGTTAGCTTTCTTCAAAAGTAGGGTTTAGTAATATTTTTTGCATTTTAAAAGAAAGGAGAAAGTAACTTCATATTGTATAGATATGATTTGAAAAAACAGAGATTCCCATATGTTGTTGTATTAGTAGGGAAAATATAGCCTGACTGAAGTGGCCTTCTTGGATTTTGCTTGGAGATGCTAATTACTTTTATATGGAATAGTCAATATATCTTGATCTTTTTCTGTTAATTACTGTTTTGTTTTTCTTCTTTCTGAATTCCATATTGGTGCCAGAGCCAAACTGACACAAGTGCATCATCACACGTTCAGTTAGTTAAGTTTCCTACTGCCTTTAGGAAGAATGCATGGCTTTTGTTTTGCAGCTGTGTGTTTTGAGAAACAAAACTTCTCTTTCCATTACCACTGCTGTTTGGTGTCATAATGGGGCCATATTTGTGTCACTTTGACACTATAATTCAGTGCTTGCTGACTTCGCAGATTTCATGTATTTCTAAAGAATCTAAACTGCCATATTCAGCAAGTTTCCTGGAATCCTTCAGTGGGCTCCCAAGGTGCTTTTTCACTTGCAGTTGTGAAACAGCCAGCCAGCTGCTAATTCTTAGAAGATGTGCATCTTCGCTTTAAGTTCCAGAAGATCAGTTGGTGCAGATTATAATATGTGTGTGTGTGAAATCTGCATGTAGAATTAGTTGTGTAATGCAAACGTAACGGGCTTCATATAAATTGAATAGAGACTGCAATAAAGCCATGGTCAAAATTGTTCTGTGTGTGCTTCAGCTTAGAAAGTTAACTAGGACAATGTATTACAAATTAACTGCATTTAGTAATAGTGGCATCTTGTTTAACAGCTTCATTTCCTGAAATATAGAGTTGAAAGAAAAATCTTCATCAGGGTCCAGTCAAGGCAGGAATAAACAAAATGGAGACTGCTTTAGAAAGAAGGTTGTAGCTTATTGAAGAGCAGAACCACAAGACATGTGGTTCTGGAGCAGCTGATCACATGTTGCTGGGAGTGGTGGGTTTTTATGCCTTCTTGGGATTTTGTGTTTGGAGTTGTTCCTGTGGCACGAACTTTGACCTGAGGTTCAGTGTACCCTTCTGGTATTCTAATGGTGGTGGGTTAATCCTATTATGTCCTAAAGGTCATGTCCTGCTTCCCTGGGACTGTGGCTGATGGCTATGTCCTGTGTTGGATTTTTTTGGGTGAGGGGTTGTTGGTTCTAGGGATCTTTGCCTTTTTAATCCCATCAGCTCTAAGCTTTCTGGCTCCAGCCTTTCTGAAAGGATTATCAGATCTGCATTTTTACAGACCTGGTTTCTGCTTGGGACAGAGAGACTTTGGGTGGATGGTTTCTGCCTTTCAGATCCTTTGGAGAAATATAATATTCTGCCTTTTTTATATTCCCCCAAATATTTCCTTCTCTGGGGGAGGGGTGCTGTCTTCCCACAATAGTTTTTGTCCTGGTTCTGCTTTTTTGTCTTTTTTTCCCCCATTTAGCTTGCACACAGCAAAGCCATCAATGCATAATTTGACAAAGGGGTTTGCTTTCTAGTTGGCTTGCTGTAGAGCCTGATGCTAAGGGGGAGTGGCTCACCCAAGGTCATCCACCTGACTTCCCTCCCTATAGGAGGACTTGAACCTGGGTCTCCCTGCTCCTAGTCTTGTACCTTAACACTACAGATAGTGCTCAACTTACAACCACAATTGAGCCCAAAATTTCCTTCGCTAAGCAAGACACTTAACTGTTAAGTAAGTTTTGCCCCATTTTATGACCTCTTTTGCCACATTTGTTAAGTGAATCACTGCAATGGTTAAAGCTAGTAACATGGTTGTTAAATGAATCTGGCTTCCCCATTGACTTCGCTTGTTAGAGAGTCACAAAAGGTAACCACATGACCAAGGGACACTGCAACCCTCATACATACATGCCAGTTGCCAAGCTTCCGAATTTTAATCACGTGACCAAGGGGATCCTGCAATGATCGTAAGTATGAAAAACGATCGTAAGTCACTTTTTTCACTGCTGTTGTAACTTCGAATGGTCACTAAATGAATGATTGTATGTCGAGGACTACTTATACACCTTCCAGTCTGTCAACCTAATTTCTTGAAAAATTCTTAGTCCATTACGTTTACATTAATCCTTATTTATATTCTTAGTGCTTTACATTAATTACATTTACATTATTCCTTGTTTATATTTATAACTCAACTCCTTAAGAAGTGGGGAAAAAATGCAAACATTGTGGATTGAAAAGTGCTTCGTTGAAGAGAGATGGATCTGCCCTGAGGCAACCGTGGAAAATGAAAGTGAAAAGGAAATGCTGCTTTCTGTTTTTCTGTCATGTCCTTTTAGCATGGTAGTAAATATAACCTTTGTTACTTTGATGTTAGCTAATTTTAAGGCATTTCAGGTCTTTGGATATTACAGGAAAAGAGTGTGTTAGACCTCGGAGGTATTACAGAAAGTCTCTTGGGGTTTTTTTTCCATGGTGCCACTGCAGTAAAATGAGTCATCCTTCCTCAGAAGCTTTAATTCCTCAGCCAATATACAGTGCAAGTTCATCAACTGCTTTTCTTTTCTTGTTGTTATTTTTAAAAAGAAAGACCATGTAGAGAATCCAAACAGACCTATTTTGAGGCAAAGAATGAACCACATCTTAGTATTAAGAGTGAATGGCAACTTCCTGTGTTTTAGAACAGTGGCCCCCAACCTTTTGGGCACCAAGGACCGGTTCTGTGGAGAGAGATTTTTCCGCGAATCGGAGGGGACGTGGTTTCATGTGCTGCCTGCATCCTGCGGATGGGGGTTTGCTTGTTTGCATGGACCAGTTTCTGGCATGCCATGGACCGGGACCAGTCCACGGACCAAGGGTTGGGAACCCCTCTTTTAGAAAGTTACACCCATTAATGAATCAGGTACTGAAGAGGTTAAATAGGATGCACGAGTAGTTCTTTGTTTACTTAACACAATGCATGAAATAAAAGCTGAGTCACTTTGATGGAATATGTAAGTAATAGTGATAATTGTGAACAGTACGGAGCTTAATACTGCCCTAACTATACTGAAACAATTTTTTCAAAGTTCAAAAATCACTCTCAGATATGGGCTGTAGCAGGTTGCGAGGAACAGAATAAAAATCAGATGACTCTCCATAGGAAGAGAGCCTGTCTCTGTGTTAACATATTTCTCCATTTCTAAGCATGCAATAACAATATTCCTCTTGATGTTCCAGCCACATAGTAGATTGTACATGAAACTTAAAATAGTTTTCAGTGTACGGTCGACTGAAAAAGGTGTTCTAATTTTTGTGGTTTCGTGTTTGAGTTATGATGTTTTAAAAATACATTTAAACTTCTTTTGGACTTGTTAGCCGAGAGTGAGGAAGAGGATGACGTTGAAATGGAAGTTGAAGATCAAGACAGCAGGGATGCTGAAAAGCCAAACATCATTAATTTTGACACTAGCCTGCCAACCTCTCATATGGTATGTGAACAGTGCTGTCATAGAATATCTGCTTGCCTTTTTGTAGGCTTATTGAACTTAAACAGTCTGTTTCTTTGGAATCAGCATACCTAAATTCATAATGCAGCAGCTTAATATGTTAGGTACTCTGCTATAATTGAACTACTTTTGTTTATAGTTTGCAAGTATCCCTTTTTGCTTGTGCACATGCTCAGGATTATTATTTAGCAAGTGGATTTATTTTTTGTATATAATATTTATTTTCCAGTGTAATCAAATGCCGACTCGCGGCGCCTAAGCAGACAATATTTTGACCGAAGTGAATATGTAAGCAGGAGAATTGAATATGCAAACATGTTTCTCATCTTGGAATATTGCGTTCAGAGTGAACACAGAATGTTCACTGCTAAAAAAAGAAAAAGAAAAATTGAGGCTAGGTACACTTAACATTTGTTTTATTATGTAAACTTTTAGACAATCACAAGCTTTTTTATGAAATGTTTTGGTTACTGTCCCGAAGGTGTTTTTTTTCCAAAAGGTAACTTTCTCAGTTTTTTTTGTTTGAAAATATTTAACTTCTCATCCAAGAAGCTTCTTCCATTCCCTACTAGTCAATTGGATAAGAAACAAAATGTTTTCAGAGGAAAAAACCAAGAAAGTCCAGTTGGCTTTTGGAAAAAGTACCTTTGGGGCAACCATGACCTGGATGATTCAGACTCTCCATAGACATTTTGGTTACTGCTTGGTGTATTCTTTTTCAGTAGTGTTGCTCAAAACTACTACCAGTAGTAGCTGCCCTGCTATCAAGGGTCAACCATTTTTACACTGTGTTTCTCTGAGTTTATTCCAGGATTCTCTTTAGGTTTTGTATTTATAAATTGCAAACAAAAGTGATAATCCTCCCACTTAATTGTGTCTGTTCTTTTTAAAAAAATGTAAGTATTTAGGATCAGACATGGAAGAATTTCATGGAAGGACTGTCCATGATGATGATAGCTGTCAAACAATTCCAGTTTTACCCCATGTGATGGTGATGCTGATTCCTGGACAAACATTACCTCTTCAGCTTTTTCGTCCCCAAGAGGTTAGCATGGTCCGGAACTTAATACAAAAAGACAGAACCTTTGCTGTTCTTGCATACAGGTAACTATGTAAATAAATATGCAATTCCAAGGTCTGGAGTACATACTGTGATCTCAGGCTGAACAGGAATTGTCCCATTTAATTTAATGTTGAAGAAATTATTTGAACTTGTATTGCACGACTAAATATTAATATGACTCTTCTATACAGTCCTTATTATGGAAATAATTTCTCCCAGGCTTTGGGGCAGAGGAAAAGTTAATTATATAAGCCCCCTCAGCGAAGCTTATATAATTGTGATTTTTGAGGGGATTTAATGACGCAGTGTTATCCAATGTCTCTGCTGAATGTCAAAGCAAAAATACTGAGACCCTTTTGTTTTAGGATTTTCTGCTGTGATATGTCAAAAAAGACTTTGTTTCTTACTCCTTGAGTCAAACATGTCAACCTTTTGTTCATAGTATTTCTTGTATAAACAGTTATTTATACTACTTATGATCCATAAGTTCCTGTAATACGCTTAAGTTCTCATTGATTTTCAGCATACTATCACTATCACTTGTAACATTATGTTACAAGTTGCTCCTTTATCACTCATTCTAACATTTTTTTTAGCAACATACTTGAAAGAGAAGCACATTTTGGAACAACAGCTGAAATTTATGCCTATCGGGAAGAACAGGAATATGGAATTGAAACCGTCAAAGTAAAAGCTGTGGGAAGACAGCGGTTTAAAGTACTTGAACTAAGAACTCAAGCTGATGGGTAAGGAAGGAGCTATTTATTCTCGTTAAGCAGTTATTTCATACTATTTTATTAGTATGAAATAACCCACTTTTAATCTTCAGGAATTTCTATTTACCAGCTGCTTATAATAGTATGAAATCTTGTATGGTCCTGGTCCTGGGTAATTGTATTTGCTTTTGTGGCTGAAGTATGTAGTAATAATTTTAATTCATCTTAACACTGTTTAAGTATCTTCAGGGAAAAATCCTATTAATGTTACTATCCATTATCCCATTTATTAATTTAAATTAAATATTTCAAAAACACATCCATTTCTTCTTGCAGGTGTGCTGCATGCATAAAAAATATGAGTTGATGGAACTCATGACAGTAACATTTAAGTTTAAATAACTATGTATTTTACTGTTAATAAAAAATTAAAGAGCATCTATTGACTATAGATAGACACAACTATGCACAGTTGTTTTGGAAACATGGAAGTCGATGCCAATGTATTTTTTTCAGGATTTGTGTGACCTCAACCCTGGGTTTCTTCTTGTAGCCATCCCTTCATATACTTACCAGTTGAGAGCCTTCATAGTGTTTTAAAATTAATTAAGGTTGACTAAGGAATGAGCTTGCTTTACGAATTATTTCAGACTTACTCAGTTTGTTTTTCCTGAACTATATATGAATTGGAATGCATTAAAAGATAAAATGCAAATATGCAAATTTGGACTCAATAGTACAAATATGTTTTAACATATTAGGGGAATTATAGTTTAAGAAGAGTTTGTGTCCTAATGAAACGTGCACTCAAAAATTTACATTACACACAGAAAAGGTGAAATCCAATGGGAATTTGGAGCACACTTTCTGAAAAGGAAGCTCTGACTAAAATGGGATGAGTGAGCTATCATTTGCACAGTTCCTTTGTACAATGTATTGAAAATAACGTATGTATTTTCCCCAGTTGAAAAAAAAAAATACCCTAGGAGTATAGCCATTTGAACACAAGATGGCAGCATACATTAATGTCACAAGTAGCTGTATGTGCTAAGAAAATGTTTTGAAATAAGATTGATAAATCTTTCATGACACTTGCAGTCATCTTCATCCAGATAAAACAGATGCAGCCAGAATGAGAGCAGGAGAGTTGTGTTTGTGTCCTGTTTGTGGGTTTCATGTTGGCACGTGATTGACCGTGGTGAAGCTAATCAGCTTGAGTAGGCCTTGTGTTGAATACTGTCCAGCTGTTGTGATCTTTAAAAATTGTAGATCGTTGAGCAGGAGAGCTTTGCTCTGTTATCCTTATAAATTTGCAAGGAATGCCCCCGAACTCCCTCCAAATGTTGCTGCTGAATTGTACTTTTTAATATGACAGATGGAAATTTTTATTAAACACTTGGGATATAAATGTACTATCTGTTCCTATTTCACAATAACAGTTTTGATTGGATTTAGAGTTTTTAATTTTTGTTTAGATTTATGCTTATTCTTATTTGGCTCACTATTCCCCTCCTCAAAAAAAAAAAATTACTCAAATGCCAAACTCTCTCCTTGGTTATAGTGTACTTTAGAATAGATGGAGAAATCTCATCTGGAAAAGCTAGATCCTGTTGGTCTTTCACAAGGCTTTAAAAACCTGACTATCTATCTGGGCCCAGGACTTGGAATGTGTTATTTAGTCCCGTTTCTTAGCTTTACTCCTAGTTGATTAACCATCACAGCTGCTGTTTGTATTTAATTTGTGGATGTTTTTATTGTTTTAATGTTTTTTATTGTTTTAGAATTTTAGAATTGTAAGCTACTCAGAGTCACTTGGTTGGGTTGGGTAGGTATTGAATAAATAAATGATATAGGATTTCCTGTCTGAAATGGTATAGGGTTTCCTGCCTGAGTAGGAGGTTGGACTAGAAGACCTCCAAGGTCCCTTCCAACTCTATTATTATTATTATTATTATTATTATTATTATTATTATTATTATTATTATTATTGTCAACCAGAGGTTCAGACTGGATTTGGCATTTTTGTCTACCTATCAAGTCCTTACCAAGGACCCGGGATAGGCAAATGTGGATGTTTGATGGTATTATAGATATTGTCACAGGATGAAAGCTGTTCCTAGTAAGGCTGCCTTTTGCAATTGACTGATGGCGAATTTGTCAATGTCAATGATGTTCAAGTGGCAGCCTCTCAAATACTGGAATACTGCTATCATGTCACCCCTAGTTCTTCTTTTCTCTAGACTGGCCATTCCCAAATCCTGCAACCATTTTTCATATGTTTTAGTCTCCGCGCCTTTAATCATCTTAGTTACTCTTCTCTGCACTTTTTCCAAAGTCTCAACATCTTTTTTGTAATGTGATGACCAAAACTGGATGCAGTATTCCAGATGTGGCCTTACTAAGACTTTATAAACAGTACTACTACTTCACGTGATTTTGATTCTATGCCTATGTTTATACAACCAAGGATTTTACTAGCTTTTTTGGCTGCTGCTGCACACTGCTGCCATTTTGTCTTAAATGGCTATGCAGGTAAAAATACATTGATATGGTCAAATATTTACTGAAAAATACCAAAATTAACTGAATGAAACAAGTCACAAAAAAGTTGGGACCAGAACTTTACTGTTTGGCTTTAGAACTGTTCCCATTTTAAAAGAACAGGATAAGGCCTGATGTGAAACAACCAAAATATAGCTGTGGAACCTCTGAAGTAGTCTTAAATCAAAAAGAAGGGGGGAGGGTATTTATATGAAATCACAAAATAGATATTTTTAGAAAATATTGAATTAAAATAAGCAATGTCCTGCTGTGCTTTCCAAGATGTTTATGCAATTAAAAGATGTAAATAAGTAAACATACTTGTGTCTCCCATAGAAGTGAATAGGTACAGTTTTCATACTGTACGGCTTTTTTTTTTTTTTAATCAGCCTACAGCAGGCCAAAGTACAAATCCTTCCTGAGCGGGTACTTCCTTCGACTATGTCCGCAGTTCAGCTGGAATCCCGCAGCAGATGCCACATTTTTCCTTCTTCTAAGCCTGCTACATGGCAGCATCAACAGATACATCAATGGCGACAGAAATACCAAAAGGTCAGAAGTTAATTATCTTCTTTTGTGACATTTCAAAAATCAATAAAAATTCCATCTCTGTATCTCTTTAAAAAAATGTGATGGTGTCTATCGACGCTGCTTCTGTTTTAGCAAGCTGCCTGTTGTTTTGGTGGCTTATCAGTTGAAACCAGCACTTGGTAACATATTTTATGTTAGAAAGTTAGATATGAAATAATACATTCGAAAGTTAAAGAAGGCGGTGATGGGAAGTAAACTTATTCTCCAGCCTAGCAACTACGGGATGATGGTGCGTACAGCTTCCAGAATTGAGAAGCAGTATGACCAGCAAGTGGAACATTTTTAGGATCTGCAACTGGACAAACAGTTTGGAAGGGTTGCAATTGGGAAGATGCTAGCCTTCATGTTGTTCAATAGGAATTGATAGAATAAAGATCAATAGCTCAACTGAATTTGTAGCCTACATTGCAAAGTTTAAAAAACTAGGAATTCTGAGATTTGCATTCTTAGCACCAAATTGAAAGCATCAGGTTGGTTTTTGACTTGAACTGCATTTATGAAACCAGGTCATGAAAGCAGATGAATCATTGACAAATTCAAGATCAATCTGATTGTGTGCTGTATTTCATATATTCACAGGAGGCTTATTAATTAATACCTAGAACAACAACACGCATACGAATTGCAGGTGCTAAAATATCTTAGAAAAACTTGTAGATATCCACAATAACCAATGTGAATTCAGAGCATGGAGGGAATGGATAAAGGAAATATAATGGCATGCCTTGGTTTTTATTGGGGTTTATATTTTTGTGTTTTTGTATTTTTGTATTTGTGTATAGTATCTGTTTTTAAATATGCTGTGAACCGCCCTGAGTCCTATGGGAGAAGGGCGGTATATAAATTAAATTATTATTATTATTATTATTATTATTATTATTATTATTATTATTATTATTATTATTATTATTATTATTATTATTATTATTATTATTATTATTAATGGAACAAGGTCATTGTGCAATGCATTTTGTGGAAGGTTTCATTTATGTAATTTTCTCAGGGATAGCTATCCAAGGTCAGGTTGGCTGGCAGTTTTGACCTTAATGCAGAATGTAGTTGCGATGTTTGAGATACATAAACCCTGTGAGAATAATTTTCCTCTTTCTTTGATCTAAAATGTTTTTATATAGACTAGCAGAAGGTGATAGGTTGATAGTTCTGACATTTAACCTCCAGGCTGTATGCCTCATGCATGCAAAGGTAGATGATTAGTCTGTTTTATGAAATAACAGCATTGTAAGTTCAGTTTAATTCAACAGTGTTTAATTAGATCACAGATCCAAAACTGACCTCAATATTAAGCAAGTATTCTACATTTTGCATCTGGAATCTCCATATTTTACTTCTTATTATTCCTTGACATTTTCCCTTTAATTATAGCTTATAGACTATAGGCAATTGCTCTTTATTTCTATAGGCGTGGAGGTTGAGCTTTTGAATTCATCTGATGTCTTTATCATATTTGAAGGACCAGATTGGAATCCATAATGATTTTTACTATATGTACTATATTTTTGTATCATGTCCCAATACATATTTCTCTTTCCCTCTCTCTCTCCCTCTCTCTCTCCCTCCCTCCCTCCCTCTGTGTGTGTGTGTGTGTGAGAGAGAGAGAGCGAGAGAGAGAGAGAGAGAGAACAGAAGAAAGCTTTCAAATCAGTCAAGTCCTTTTGTAGGACATAATGCTTGTAATATTTCAAAGATGCTTTAGAAAGAGCCCCTTTAAGTCCTTTATATAGATCTTTGCATATAGGTTTAGTAGGCCAGCCCAGCGTTTTGGGTGATGAGAAGATGAATATACC
>NW_015387242.1:122795-227576 GCF_001527695.2 Protobothrops mucrosquamatus | reverse complement strand
GAGAGAGAGAGAGCGAGAGAGAGAGAGAGAGAGAACAGAAGAAAGCTTTCAAATCAGTCAAGTCCTTTTGTAGGACATAATGCTTGTAATATTTCAAAGATGCTTTAGAAAGAGCCCCTTTAAGTCCTTTATATAGATCTTTGCATATAGGTTTAGTAGGCCAGCCCAGCGTTTTGGGTGATGAGAAGATGAATATACCATACGTTCAAACATCACTTCAAGGGGAAAGGAGAAAGGATAAAACTAGCAACTATTTCTTCATAGTGGCTTTAATCTCTCCATAGAAATTCAGGATATTTGCTGCCACTAAAGAAACACTAAGAGAAGCCAGAGCAACCATTTTGATCATGTGTAGTATTTAACAAGAGAGCCAGTTTGTGGAGAGATTAAAGCACAAGGCTAAAACTAGGAAGCCATGAATTCTAGTCACATCTTGGGGGTATAAAACCAACTGGGTGACCCTGGGCTAGTCATTCTCAGTCAGCCCTAGGGAGGATGTGATGGCAAACCACTTCTGAAATCTTGACAAGAAAACTGTAAGGATTAGTTTAGGCAGTCACCAGGAGTCAGCAATGACAAAAAGGCACAAAAGTGTTTAATGAATCAATGAAGTCTTCAGGAATACAACTTATCCTAATAATTAGCTCTTCTCCTAGAGAGCTGTATTATATATTTAAAGATAAGTAGATCTTAAGTTGACATTTAAATTCTCTGGAGAATAAGATGCTAAAGTATATTCATACAAAATTTTGCCAAAGTAGGGCAAAGCAATAAAAGCAGGAGTTTAAAAATTGACTTGAAAACCAAGAATATAAAGTAAAGCTTTACAAGAATTTTCTCTTGTCCCAAATTCAAGTTAAATTATATTAAAAGTAAAAATGTATAAAACTGGAACTATGACTTGTTTTTTGATCAGAGAAACAGAAAGAAATGTTTTCTCTTCCTAGATATATAAAAATAGATAAAGGGTTTTGAATTTTGAAATTTGTGCTGCGTTCCTTGGCATTTATGACTGCATATGTCTTCTGTATATCAGTCATGCACATTTTTATATTTTAATGAGTTTTTTATGCCTTTTAGGGATCCATAGTGACAATTTCTATCTTTCTGCATTTTTGTCCTTATCTATTTCTAGCCAGATATCCCTAAAAATTTGTTTCCCTGTCAGCATAAAGCAATCATATATTATTTGTAAAGGCATGCTTTCATAATAATCTTGACTTGTTTGTGCACCTGCTGTGATAACTTCTTTCAGTTCAGAGTTAAAAATTCAATTATTCCCCAAAGCACTAGTTTAACTATTTTTTAAAGTCTTAGAATAATCTTCCGGTACCAGATTCTTCAATGCTTTAGTTTATGATTAGAAAAGCAAGGTTTTTTCCCCCTGTAATGACTTTCTGGTTTATCTTTGTTGATGAAGGGTAACTTATTTCTCTTGTGATAGGTGGTCTTTAACTCTCATTCCCTGCTAACATAGCCGTGCTTGGGGAAGATGAGAGTTATAATCCAGCGAAGGCTAAAAAAGACTGAAATGGGTGTTACTTTCATGAAAAGACTTCAGTATCCTCATTCTTGGCATTTTGCACGATCAGCACTGTAAATTGTACTACATAAAGGCTATTTATTTGTTTATTTAGAGACAATGGATCTTTCAGTGGAAAGTAGATGGGAAAGACTACTGAAAAATAAATGGAAAAGACTTCTCCCTTTGTATTTGGGTTATTGACTTCCCAGAAGGCAGATGGGTTAATGGGACACCCCAGGAAACTCCTTGATCCTATCCATCCACTATCAGTTACCTTTCCCTTCATTCAACTTTGCCAAACAGTAATTTTTCTCCAGTCCATCATCCATTTGTACCACGTGCCCATAATATATCAGATTTTATTAGTGATTGTAAGTCAAGGACTATCTACCTGTACACTCTTTCTTCATTTAGCGATCACAGATCCATTCCACAAATCAGAAGTGAAATGATCGCTAAGTGATGAAAACAGAGAGAGAAAATGTTCCAAAGATCACTGGTTGCTGCCGTCTTATTCAGATATAGTTATTTCAAGCAGCAATGCCAGGATTATTCTCACTTTGGCATGCATTCTTGCCAAGTGTAAAAATCTGGTTGCAAGTGTCAGCATTGCTTGGAAATTGTTAATTTTTCTTATTGCTACTATTATTATGGTAGTATTCACAAATGGCCACTAAACAAGGTAACTGCTAAAGATGGCTGTGGTCCACCTTTAGTTAAAGAGGCATAATTTAGCAGATGAAAAAAGGACTGTGTATGTTCAGGATTACTCTACCCTATGATTATATCCAATTTTCATTGGATTTGATGGCTAGAATTTGTAAAAATTACTGCATTTCTAAAATAATAATGATGACGTGTGATTATATTGCAATCCTTGGAATTAATACTGTGAAAACTAATTTGATGGTGCCTCACCTTAGTATACATCTGTAATTTTTAATTCAAATATATATGTGCTTGGGAATAAGTTTCATTCATTTTAAAGCAAATTTCTGCCGCTTCCAATTAGATGTTCTGAAATTCCAAAAGTGTGCTTGTTCCTGGTTATAGGGAGCAGAGGTGAATAGCAATGCCACTGCAAGATAAATTGTAAGTGGAAAGGACATTATTATATAAAATATTTTAAATTGGCTGACTTTTTTAGAGGCGCACTCTCTTACCTTTGTTATGTAGAAAAGTGTAGATCTATAATAAGGAAAATGTTTTTGTATTAACAGCGCAAGTTTCACTGTGCTAGTCTGACTTCCTGGCCATCGTGGTTATATTCTTTATATGATGCTGTAAGTATCAATGAAGATTTCCGTCCTCCTCTTTATTGTGTTCAACTTTTTGCACTCTGTGTGGCTCTTTTGTATTGCCCAATAAGCTTGTGTACATATAGTGTTCGTACATGATTTGAATTGTGCTTTTTACTCTGCTTAGTTTATTTGCTTTATTTGCATGCAGAAAGCAACCCCCCCCATCTTTACATCATAAAGATATACTGACATAAATAATTCAGTAATAATACAATAAGCAAAAGGTGACCATTCTCCAAACATCTTGCAGAAGTGCAACCATGAGGAGCTCAGCTTAATCTGAAAAAAGGGGTTACTAATATGAGGAGTGCATCTAAGGAACATTGTCGACAGATTCCACTCCTCAGATAACAAAGCCCTAGGAATCTATTCAAAAACAGTGGGATGTGTGCACTGTCACATTTAAGCAGGAATGTGCACAGGAGGCACTGAAATGGGCATTTCCATACAATTCTGAACTATATGAGTCCTTATAGCTTCAATTTATATCTATAGGTATTTTGAATTCTACCTATAAACCTATTGGTAACCAATGCAGTACCCATACAACGAGTGTAGTCTTCCAGTGGCAGCCCATGTAGAATATATTGCTGCAATCATGACTTGTGACAATAAGTGCATGAATTATTGTGGCTAGGGTCTCCCAATCCAGGACTGACTAGAGCAGTCAGTGCTGTTTCGGGTTCTTAAGTATAGAAAATCTGCTACTTTGCAGTTTGTTTTTTGCCTGACAGTCCCCCTGTCATGGTGCCATTTTTTTTTCTCATTCTAGGTTGCCACCCCCATCCCAACAACTTCCCATAGAAATTGGTGGCTGAAGGCTAGGCAGTTGTTCTCCAAGCTTTTCAGGCCCACAGTGGCTCTTTGATGAGGAGATCTTCTCTAAGGAGATACCTCTCAATGAAATTTTACCTCAGGTTTTCAAAGCAGATCTGATTTTACTGGAAGTTAGAGGTTTTTATGCTTTTCTAACCTATTTATAGAGGCTGCTTTAAAGTATCACACTTTGTTTTTATTAAAGGTATGCCATTGCTATCGACAAAGCATCATAGAAATGTGTATAATTAATAAGTAAAATAAGATGTCTTCAGCAAATTAAGCTCCTTCTGTTGGTAGAGTTATAATCCGTATATTGCCACTATTTCCTTTTTGCTTTCCATTCTGAGCTAATTGTTAGTCTACTTGCATTTGGTATATAAAGGCGTATAATTGGAATAAGTTCATGAATTCTAGTTTCTGGTTTTAAAAAAAATCATTTCAGGGCATTGTTAAGGTTTGTCGACTAGCTATGTCAATATCTCACCCTCAATTTATCCGCTTCATGATCTAGGGCAGGGGTAGGCAACCTTGGCTCTTTTATGACTCGTGGACTTCAACTCCCAGAATTCCTGAGCCAGCATGGCTGGCTCAGGAATTCTGGGAGTTGAAGTCCACGAATCATAAAAGAGCCAAGGTTGCCTACCCCTAATCTAGGGCCAACTTCATCTCTTCGTTATCTAGGGCCAACTTCATCTCCATTCTGTCAATGGAGGAGAACCTTTGCAAAAACACAGTAGAGATTTGTGTCAAGTAATTGGAAGAGGGACAAATCTCTCCCCACTGAATTTTTCAAACAAGGGAGGAGGTGGTCCTTGTTGCCGGTGAACAAGATGATTCGTCTTAATGTTGTTTCTTAATATTTCACCCAGCATTCAAAATACAGCATTTTAATTTTAAGGAGCTTAAACTGCAGTTATAATGAGAAATGCTTTTTCTCGACAATTCCCTTTTTCTTGTTTTGTTATCAAAAAAAGAAGTTTTTATGTTTAAATTAGGTTTTTCTTATAACACAAGGAAACCTTGATGGAACGAGTAAAGGAGCAGCTTCATGAATGGGATGAAAATCTGAAAGATGAATCACTTCCATCAAATGCAATAGGTACATTATTTATTAAATAATGAATTGTATTGGTGGTAATAAGTCTTCATCAAATCAGTTTATTAGTTAACTGATCCTACAATCACAACTGAGTTGCAGACCAACCTTCTGCTGCTTTGTATATTTATTGTGACTTTTTATAAAGAGGTGAAATTGCACCCACCTACCCAAGTTGTTAGAAGAACACCAGGAAAACATCAGCAGTGCTACACGTTACACTCCTGTGTGGAAACCACTTGCAATAGCTTGTGTGTTGCAGCTAATAGTTGTTGAGTTACAATACATATTCCATTAATATGGGAAATCTAATAGGAGAACGGACAGCTTTATGTAGTTCTGCAGATGACAACACTGTAATAAACAAGAACTATTACTGTAAAAATAATAATAATAATAATAATAATAATAATAATAATAATAATAATAATAATAATAATAATAATAATAATAATAATAATAATAATAATAAAGTTGGAAGGGACCTTGGAGGTCATCGAGTCCAACCCCCTGCTTAGGCAGGAAACCCTATACCATTTCAGACAAATGGCTGTCCAGTCTCTTCTTAAAAACTTCCAGTGTTGGAGCATTCACCGCTTCTGGAGGCAGGTTGTTCCATTGGTTAATTGTTCTAACTGTCAGGAAGTTTCTCCTTAGTTCTAGGTTGCTTCTCCTTGATCAGTTTCCAATTTGTCTTTCCTTTTTTTAACCTGGTTATTATACATTTGCCCTAATTTGCTGTATGTGTAATGTGGCTTTATAGAGTTGCATCAGAAGAGCAGTAGCATCACTCTGTCAAAATTGCAGATCTGCTGGTTTTTTATAATTATATTGTTCCTTAAGATACTACGGTATTACATTTATAACACGCAAACTATAGTAAAACTAAGCATAGTTAATATCTACCTGGAGAAAGCAGTCTGATTTGTTCCAGCTGATCTGAAGTTAAGAGAACTTAATTGTGAATAGTGATAGGTTAGTTTTAATGCTCTGCCTAGATGTAGTTTGGTTAAGTCTTTTGTCTCTCTTTGAATGAACCTTGTTTTTCTTTCAGATTTTTCATATAGAGTTGCAGCATGCCTACCAATTGATGATGTTTTGCGAATTCAGCTGCTTAAAATTGGTAGTGCTGTTCAGAGACTGCGCTGTGAACTAGATATTATGAACAAAGTGAGTGAGTAACTCTTAACTTCCTTCAGTTGTATTATGCTTAACAAGATTCACTCCCATTGGGACTTATTTTTGGGGAGACTTAAATGTGAAATGTATGCTGAAAACGATCACCCAATATTTTTTATTGTGTCCTGACTATTCAAAATAATAATTGTTTTAGCTTTTACTGGTATGATGTCCAGAGATGAGGGGCTATCCCACATTGTTGTGGCCATGTGAATATTTCTTAACATTTATTTATTTATTTATTTTTATTTATATTTAAATTTATATGCCGCCCTTCTCCCCATGGGACTCAGGGCGGCTCACAGCATATTAAAACATTGTACAAAAAAAATTTTTTCCCCTACTAAAAACCAATTAAAATCCAAATATTGGTAGCTGTGGCTCTTTAAAATTGTTTAAAAATTGTCCCTATTTAAAACTCACCTTAGGTCAGGCCCGCTTGTTGAAAAAGCCATGTCTTGAGGGCGCGGCGGAAGGTTAAATTAACAATTTCAACTTTTCTACCTAGTGATGATTTAGCCTTCATGTGATTGTTTGAACATGTGAAGCATGTACATGTGTAATTTCATTTCTTTTCTCATTAAACAAAAAAAAAATACTTTAATTAGGTTGTATGTCTGAAGAGCAGACCAAAATTTTGCATGTAGTTTACCGAAGGGTTAGCGAGCTGTGGGATGGGAGCACAGATGTTTACCATATATTTATGGATTATTTCCAAATAATAATAATCATGATGATGATGATGATACTGGCTGACTGTGCGATGATCCATAATAATAATATGATACCCTTCCAAAGTAGTAATAATTTACTGAAATAATTATTCAGTTATCTGGTTCTAGTCTTCATGGCAAGAATTGCATGTTCCAGAATATACAGTAAAAACACATTTTGCAGCAGTTTTGATTTGAATAAATGTTAAACCCAATTTATTTGTCTATAATATTTGGATAGTATAAGAATTAATATAGTTATTGTACAAAAACAGGAGGAATGACTATTATCCATATTTACTGCCTTGAATTACTTATCATTAATAAAGGCAGGATAAAAATAAAATTAATTGTTTAGATACTTATTGTTATTTGAATTGTAGAATGGCAATTTATATCTAAAATGTTTTATAAATAAAAAGTTGAGTTTCTTGATCCAGAAACTCAATTTTCTTTTCCTGTATAATATTTGCCTTCTTGTTTGTAGTGTACCTCTCTTTGCTGTAAGCATTGTCAAGACACAGAAATAACTACTAAAAATGAAATATTCAGGTGAGATTTTAAAGTTACTTTGTACATCTCTTAGTTTGTATTGTCTCTCATAATATGTCATCGTGAGTTTCTTGGGAAAAAAGCAGGATAACTTTTAATAAAGACAAACAAATATGAAATTATTATCTAGCAATTATCCAGATGTCTGGGAGTTGAGTAATGTATATTAATTCATAAAGCTTTTACCTTCTTTTCAGATGATTAGGTTTCAGATCAAAATAAGCCCTATCCAGGACACCATAAAATCATAAATCAATATAACATTACTGATATTAAAACTGAAAATTGACCACAAAAATAATAGCCACACATGAAACCATGCAGTAAAAGTCTTGGTGAGGATCTTCAGCTAGTAGTGAAAGTTGTGACTAAGGAAAGAGGAAATTCCACAATTGGGCTCCAGGGTCAAAAATAGTCTGCCTTAAGAATCTTCTGAATTATTCACAAGAGTAGGTGTGCTTTCCTTGCTCAATCTCAATTGTAGAGATTTATAAGAAGGCATCCCATTCGAAATTATATAGGGCTTGATATGTCAGAAGCTCTTTGAACTTGTCTTGGTTGGATATTGGCATCCAGTGCAGCTCCTTTAGGACAGAGGCAATATCCCTGTAGATGGATTGCATTGGCAGTCCAAGATACAGTGTTTTGCACTTGTATCTTCTGAATTGCTTGAAGAGGTTCCTCGGTTCGTTTGGACCGCCCGCCATCTAGGGTAGCTAACCTCACTAATTCCTAGAGGAATTCATATCTATCTATAGTGTCTTTGTCTTGATGGGATGTTGCTTATAATATTGGCTCTTACCAAGCTACAGTCTGCATGGCCTCTCCTGATAAAGATGATACAGAGAAATAGAGTTAAGTATGATCATATTGATGGCTTGCATATGTACAGGTGAAAATTGGAAGAACTTTGTGAAACAACATAATTTTATTCTACTTCTGAACAATTCTACAACCATAGAAGTTGACATGACAAAGATGATTCCATAAATATGCAAAACAGCAAATATTACCTTTGGCTTCCATTATTATTGCCAATACCTATCTTTTGCAATAACCCACATGTTGAAGGCTTTTTCAAGCTTGGCTGATATGTCTGTTAAAGAAAATACTCAGTTGGGGATATGGTTCTTGGAAAACAATCACTTTTGTGCTTTTGCCATTATCATGTTTTAAAACTGTTTGTAGTTTATCCCTATGTGGACCTATGGCAGCCTATGTGAATCCTCATGGCTATGTGCACGAGACCCTTACTGTCTACAAGGCCTGCAATCTGAATCTGAATGGCAGATCTTCCACAGAGCACAGCTGGTTTCCTGGGTAAGTTATTTCATTTTATTTTATTTTGTGCTTTTTTAATTTTAATTTTGTTTTATTTTATTATATTTCATTTTATATTTTATTATTTTATATTTTATTTTATTATTTTATTTTATTTTATTTTATTTACACTGCCCATCTCACTATTTCGAATGGGTGGCTTATGGCAATATAAAGCACTAAAAAGATTCAATGCTAGAGATAAATATAAAAGTAGTAAAAGATTACAATTAATTTTAACAACAGCTAAATAAATAAAAGGTTTAAACCAAGAGCACGGATGGTACGGAGTAGATGTTTGTCTCTTGCTCCGTCAACCACCTCCAGCATATGTCTATAGAGATTCTCAGTCATCCGGGTCATAGTTGTCCCAAAGATGCTTTTCCACGAAGAAGAAGCTTCAGTGTGCCATTTTGCATTATTTCTCCGTTACTGAAGCAGAAACTATCTTGCATATGCCAAGCCATCAAAGGAATTAAAATGTAAATAGAAAAAAAAATGAGAAGTTCATTAACACCGTCTCCTTAATGCTGAAGGAGGAAGGAAAAACAGCCCGGCTTTTTCTCCAACTAACGAAAAGCTTCAATTTTTTTTAAAGCCATTTTACATTTTTATGACTCGAGTGTATGTTTAATTTGTGCCAACCATATGTGGTTTAACCAATTCTGACATTTATGGGGAAGTACTCTCAATCCCTATATATTATTAGAATGTCAGTGGTTTTGAAATAGTGCCATTTAGGAATCTGATGCTTTAATATTAGAACAGGTTTCTGGTTCGTGTTTTAGAAAAATCCTGGACAAAGTGGTTTAAGGCCATTTCTGAAATGTTATTGTTCGCATTCAGTTCTGCCATTATGCAAATGTGCGTATACGTGAATCCTTATTTTAAACGCTGTAATAAATGTTGATATTTTGAAATCTGCTTTATATGATTTTAGAGCTATTATAAATATCTTGCCGCCTTGTAAATATATTTGTCAATCATGAAGGCTAACATAAATGCCATCCACTTCCAGATTTGCATGGACTATAGCTCAGTGCAGGATCTGTGGAAGCCATATGGGTTGGAAGTTTACTGCAACCAAGAAGGAGTTGTCACCTCAAAAATTCTGGGGACTGACCCGTTCTGCTCTGCTGCCAAGAATTCCAGAAAAAGAAAATGAATCTGGGCAAGAAAGATCGCTATTGCTTTGCCTTTGATCTGGGCACCTTCCTTGGAACAAACTAAAAGCAGTTTGTGTCTCGAAGAGAAAAGTATTAAAAGTATCTGCCTCTGGGATCTGGTTGTATATTTGAACTTTATGAAAAAGGCACTGTTACTTCCGAAGGCCCTGAAAAATTTAATATTTTGAAGATGTACAAAATGTGAAACGGAACGTGAGACTAAAGCAGACGGTTTCATGTTTTCTGGCATGTACTGAATTGAACAGCTCGGATTTACAGCTGCTCTTTAATAATGTAAGAAGACATCTAGTGTTGTTGAGGAGCTAAAGCTGAGTAGAAGTGACATGAAGACTGTATAACTTAAAAGTGTGCGTAATGATAGCTATAATCTATTGCCCGCTGTTTTAAGGTATTTTCCTGTAGAATGTGGTGAATTTACTAGAATACCTGTTTTCTACCTGTATGAAATAGTTTACAGGTACTAGCATTTGCTTCAATAAGCCTTAAAAAGACAAGGAGACCCAGTCTTCTAAAAAGGAGTGTCTCCTAAAATCAGACTCTAGCTCAGAGGTCCCCAACCTTTTGAGCACCAGGGACCGGTTCCATGGAGAAAGTTTTTTTTGCAGACAGGAGGGGGCATGGTTTCATGTACTGCCTGCATCCCGCGGATGGGGCTTTGCTTGTTTGCGCAGCCCGGCTTCTGGCATGCCGCGTCCAGATGCCGGTCCACAGACTGGGGGTTGTGGACCCCTGCTCTGGCTTACTGTAGAAGCACGCATTGAAGCCTGCTGCTCAGAGAATCTACGAAATGCAACTCTGGTTAAAACCAGGCTGTTTGTGTTTGCTTTATCTCCTTTACAGGATTTTCACTCCATTTGGCATTTTCAGACTTCTATTTTTAAAAAAAGTAGAAATGTAGGTTAGTTGTTCATGCCTCTAGCAGCATAATAAAGGGTATGATTTTCGAGATTGATCTCTCCAGTGCATTTCAGTTAATCATATCACAAAAGTTTGTAATTAAATGTTTTGAAGCATTATGTATCTTTTTACATGTCTAGAGACTTGGCATCACAGTTGTTCATAAACTATATATTTGGTATTGGAAAGCAGCAGACCTCTTACTACTCTTTGTAATTTCTTATCTGAAGCCGAGGGATTGAGGGGTAATAATGCTTCCGATAAAAACTTGTTTTCAGGAGATATTATGGTATAGAAATGGGTGCCAGAAAGAAGGAATAAAGACTTAATACATTGTTTTTTCCAGAATGCACTTCAGTAAATCCACAGGTATCAGATTTGTTTCATAGAAATATGTAGTGAGCTTGTTAATAATATGTGTTGAGTTACCTTGCTGAAATAAAAACTTTGCTGAAACGTTTTAGTAATTTCATACATACTATCATATTTCCTGTGAGATGTTATTCTGAAACAAACACCTAACTTTAATGATGGCATTTATTGTATCAGTTGAAAACATGTTCTGAATGTCAGTGTCATTCACCCCAAGACTTAATGTACACCAGCAAATAAGTTTGTGACTCAGGGCTAATTCCTTCTACCTCTGGTACAGTGGCATTTTATTTCTCATCACAGTTACAACTGAACTGTCTTCTTGTGCTTCAACAACGTCTCTCTGCTAGTCAAAAGCAATATTAGCTGTCATCACTTTTTGAATAGAGCAAGATAAGGGCATCTTACTGAATGAAAATTTTAGATTATTTTTTATTTTTCTTGTGTTATAAAAATGTATTGAAAGCACTTGATTTGGGGGGGCAGACTGTAGTGAATAAAATCACAATACTAGTCGCCATACTAGTAGCTATGCATGGACTATATAACTCAGTGTAGGATCTGTGAAAGCCATATGGGTTGGAGGTTTATTGCAACAAAGAAGGAGTAACTTCTCATAATTAAAGTTATTGTGGACTTGGTTTTTCAAGTGGTGAAGTTCCCGAAGTTCTGGTTCCTTCCAGTTTTGTTCTGCTATGGATGAAGTGATGGCCAATAAGTTTAATTTTCAGCTCCAGTCTGTAGCGTCCCATATTAAAAGTGCATCATTTTTATTATTTTATTTTATTAAATTTATCTTGCTGCCCATCTCATGAAAAGTGACTCTGGGTGTTACACAACAATTAATTTTAACTCCTTATACCTGATCCTAGTAAAATCCCCTCTCACCCATTTCATTTTTCTGCCAATAACAAAACATAATGCTTACATCGGAAAATCCATCTTAATAGATCTATTCTCTTTCTCTGTCTTACCGTATGGAACAAGCTTTTTATTCGCCACAATTCAGATGGAAGAGTGAAGTCCTATTTTTCAATCAGTCTTGGTTCAGTGGCTCCCAGGGTGTGTAGATTATCACAAATGTGCTAAGATCTGTTCCTGACTATGATGCACATAAAGGTGAAAGAGCTGACACATTAGCCTCACTTTTCATTGATACCAGCTTTCCCAAAAATAGCCTGCATCATATATAGCTAGGCCCCTCTATCAAAATGGCAACAGATGAATGGCAGGGATTGAAGTTATGCTTAAAATTTATGTGATTTGAGTTTAATTTGAGTTTAAGCAAGGCTTTCTTAAAAAAAACAAAACTTGGACCCTGACATAATTTATTGAGATCATAAATAAATATTTTTTCAGTTTTCACTTAATGTTGACTATTATGTGTGTTGCCTCACTCTGTGATAGATTTAAGATTAATAAACTAATAGCATATTCTAATTCTTAAGTAAGCATGAGTTCAAGTTACTGCAAAGGTAATATGCTGTATCCTACTATTGTGATATTGGCTGTTGTCCTCCCAATTAATTCTGCAAGGCATATGCTTTATAGCAGGGGTGTGAAACTGGCGGCCCGCGGGCCAGATGCATCATAGCGAAATCATGTCCACCCCATTGCCAGCAGTGGCAAAAAAGTTGTAATACGTTGCGACACGTCACGTGACGTTGCGAGTTTGACACTCCTGCTTTATAGTTTCAATATAGAGCCATTAATGCATCTCTTTATTAGCTCAGTTTCTCTATGTTTGTATATGTATTATGGGATTTACTTCCAAAAATTGGAGAGAAGGGGAAAAATGGGAATTAACTGTTTAAACAGATAATAAAATGAATTAGTTTCCCTTTGAGTGCTTACTGCAGAAACTAAGGGAATATTACAAATATTTGCATCTTTATTTTTTTTCTAAAAGCAGTACCATTAAGACTTAAAATCTGAAAATGTATTGCTGCATCATAAAAAGGTTTTATTTTGCTTGTCACTGTCTTTTTAAACAAACCATCTTTTTCTTGGAAGCAAGCCAAATGAAATGAGAATAGAATAGAATATAGAATAACAACAGAATAGTTTTTTTATTATGCTCACTGAATTAAACGAAAGCTGTTGTGATTTCAACAAAGTACTTTTATATCATTTAGTCTTATTAAATTTCTAAATCAGACATTATTTGGTAATTCGTTATGATTTTCAAACTAGTAATGCTTTAATAGCAAATCATGACTGAATTGAACTTACATTTTCCTTCTGACCCAAGTATATTCACAACTTTGTATATTGCTATCAATAGTTTTCCAGTTGGGCCTAGTGGTTAAGGCATCAGGCCGCAAAGCGGAAACTAGGTTCTGTTTTAGCCATGAAAGCCAACTGGGTAATTTGGGCCAGTCAATCTCTTTAAGCCCACCTCATCTCACAGAGTGGTTGTGAGGAAAATAGGAAGGTAGATTAGATGTGTTTGCTGCCTTGAGTTATTTGTAAAAATAATAAAGGCAGGATACAAATAAATGAAAAAAATACAGGACAAATAAAATCTCAAAGGCTGAGAGAATCACATTTTTTTGTAAGTGGTCTTTATAATAAAAATTGTTCATCAAAGATTTGTAATCCAAAATATTCCATCATCTCAAGCAATGAAGTGTGTTTCTCTTGCAGGGAAATAGTTCCACAACATAGCTCTGAAAGTCAGTTAATATTTATATTTGTAGTTCAGGCAGGCCAGTTTCAAAATAGTTCATCCCTGCCACACTGATAAGCAGCCCAAAAGTCCCCCCCCCTTTTCCCAGCTGCAGTCTTCAAAGGTTAAAGTTTCCAAGGACAGATAGTAAGAATCTTATCTAAAACTGGGCTTCAAGCCAAGTTTCCTTTAGGCATAACAAATTGTAGTGCCGTAATTCGCCACTAGATACCATTAGCGCCGTTTCCCAGCTTTTTAAATCAAAACTTATATTACAAGCTTTTCAAATCTTTTTTTTAAAAAAAGTCTCAAAAACACTTTTAGTCCCCAAATTTTAAAGCCATATATGTGTATTAATTCCAAATTAATCTTGTAATTTTCTCTTTTCCCCAAGTAATTAGTTCGCCGCTTTTCTTTTCCTGAGGGAATGGGGTGGAAATTCCCCTTCCCTCTCATTGGGGAGGGTGCTTTGGGCAGTTTTTTCAAGAGAGAAGTCTTAGAGTCAAAAGAGAGGATAGAGTCTCACCCAGTTTCATCCACATTGCTGAAAGGTTGCTTGTTAGTGCTTATTGTAGCCAGTCTTTCCCCCGCCGGTTTGGAGGGCTTCCTTGGATCAAACGGAAGGGCTGCCGCCCTCCTGCAATCAATGAGGGTCCCCTCCTTGCTTGTCGCCTCTACGGGGTGACTTTCGACGGTTTCCAGGGTCCCCAGTGGGGCAAAATCGCATGTGAAAGACGGAGCCCTGTCTTCCTGAGCCCATTTCACCGCAACGGCAAAAACGGAAGCCCCAGAATCACACATTTTTTATTGTGTGTGAAGCAATCAGCTTTTTAAAGAGCTTCACATTACTAAATTCTATTTAGATCGAAGTCTCATAAATCATTACTATTTTTCTCCATGTGATGATGCTATTTATGTTTTGATACCTCACTTTGATTTACCTTTTGAATTTCATTTTCAGAAATTCATTCTTTTTGCTTTGTCAGCTTCATCATGGGCTTTCATAAAGAAACATATTGCTTGTTTTAAACTGAATCTTGCTTCAGTTGTATGGCTGAATACACTCAAAATCATAAAATTCAGATCATACTACAAATAATCTTTAGCATTCTTTAAAAGTTGATAAATACAACCTCAGATGAACAACAACTCTTGACGTATTACACCATGTCATCATTTATTTTACAGAAATATAGGCAAAATGGAGAAGCCATGTGTGAAAAACTAAGTACACACTGCTTCCATAGGTATGAAGAGGCTAAGTAGCAGCTGCTAATCACATGCCTTTGATCAATTGATCAGCAAGTGTGATCACCTCTATAAAAGCTGAAGTTTTAAGAGTTTGCTGGTCTCCAGCATTAAAGTGTATGTTAACACAATATCAAAAAGTAAAGACATCAGTAATGATCTTAGAGAAGCAATTGTTGCTGCCCAACAGAGAAGCAACAATTGCTTAGAGAAATAATTGTTGATGGGCAGAGAGTTATACGGCCATTTCCAAACAATTTAAAGTGGGAAACATTCAAGACAGTTGCCAATCTTCCCAAGAGTGGACATCCCAGCAAATGCACCCCAAGATCAGTCCATGCAATGATCAGAGAGTTTGCCAGATATCCAAGAGTTACTTACATCTGAGACTCTATAGGCCTCAGCATGTTAAATATTGAACTTCATGACAGTACAATTAGAGAAAGACTGAACAAGTATGGTTTGTTTAGAAGTGTTGCCAAACAAACTATAAAAAACATGGCAGCACAGCTTAGGTTTGCAAAGTTACATCTGAACAAATCGCAAGATGTTTGGAACACTGTCCTTTGGACGGAGGACACCAAAGTGGAAATGTTTGGCCATAATGCACAGTGCCATGTTTGGCGAAAACCAAACACGCCATATAGCATAAACATCTCATACCAACCATCAAGCACAGTGGTGGAGAGGTAATGATTTGGGCTTGTGTTGCAGCCAAGGGACCTGGGCACCTTGCAGTCATTGAGCTGACCATGAACTCTGTATACCAAAGTATTCGAGAGTCAAATGTGAGGCCATCTGTCCAAAAGCTAAAGCTTAGCTGACATTGGGTCATGCAATAGGACAAGGATCCCAAGCATACCAGCAAATCTACAACAGAATGGCTGAAAAAGAAAAGAATCAAGGTGTTGCTCCAGTCAAAGTCCACACCTCAACTCAATTGAAATGCTGTGGGACTTCAGAGAGAGCTGTGCATAAACAAATGCACACAAACCCTAATGATCTGAAGCAAAGTTGTAAACAGGATTGGGCCAAAATTTCTCCATAATGATGTGAGAGACTGATAAAGTCATACAGAAAATGCTTTACTTCAAGTTATTGCTACTAAAAGTTCTACCTTCAAACATGTCAAACTCGCAACGCAATGTATAGGAACTTTTCCCCCATTGCTGGCAATGGGGTGGGCGTGCTTTTGTCATGATGTGTCTAGCCCACGGGCTGGCAGTTTGACACCCGTTCTACAAGCTAGTCATAAGGTGTGCTTTGTTTTTCACATATGGCTTTTCCATTTTGCCTTTTTGTTAAAATCAATGATGGCATGGTGTAATATGTCATGTGTTGTTCATCTGAGGTTGTATTTACCTACTTTTAAGAACTGCTAAGGACCATATGATTATTACTATATCCTGGTATGTAAAACCATAGAACTCAAGAGTTCTATGTATTTTTTTTCCACATGACTGTAGTTCCTCTTTGCCACTTCCTAACATTATGGACCTTAATTCCCTAAAACATCCACTGTATTATCCCCCTTGTACATTTTAAGTATTTTCTTTAAATCATCAGCCCTTTTGCATACACCATTTTGGACTTGTCCACAAGTCCGTAAACATTGAAATGGCAACAACTAAATTTAGAGATAAAAAGTCTGTAGAGCAAAGATTACGAACAATTTGGCCTATTGTGCTCAGATCTCTAATTATACTTTTGTATTAGTTTGTGCATCTGTCAGTAAATGGGGGTCTCTGACCATAAACAGATTTGTAACAATCATCCTGCAATCCAGCCATAACTGTGGCTTTCTCAGGTTGCTATCCATATACAAAATATTGTCTGTTGTATATTTTCATTCCAGAATTGAATAAGCTTTCCAGATTCAAGCTTTTCCATTAATTAGAGCAGCATACATTGAAACTTTTTGCAGGATAAGCTATAATGTCGACCAATCCCTCCAATCCTAATAGCATAGTGGTACTCTCCAAGTATGTCTCTAAAACATATGCAATCTAAAGTGAATTCCAGGAGAAAAGCAAATTAAAAACAAACAGAAGTCTCTAGCTTTCTAGGTTAAGGGATGCAGAAAAGTATCATGGAAATACACACAACTAGTAGTCATCAACTTATGACAAGTGAGACAACAATTTCCACTGCTAAGCAAGGCAGTTGTTCAGCTGGTTGTGCCCAATTTGCTACCCTTTTTTGCCATGATTAAGTGAATCATTGCAGTTAAGTGAATCCAGCTTCCCCCTTTGACTTTGCATGTTGAAAGACTGCTCGGAAGGTCGCAAATGGTGACTGTGTGATTACCATGATGCTGCCATCATGGTAAATACATACCAGTTAACATGCACCTGAATTCTGACCAGGTGACGGGGAATGCTATGACAGTCGTTAAGTATGAAGACATCACATTTTTCAGTGCCATTTTAACTTTGAATGTTCACTAAACAAATGGCTTTAAATTGAAGACTACATGTAATGTATTCATTAGGGTTAAGGTTGTACTCTCCAACGTTTTGTCACCGTGCTCATATTCCTGAATCAATATCCTTCATGTACTGACTTAGAATTAAGGGAAAGCACGATATTAGGTGGTTTCTCAGAAACCAGTTTCTCAGAAGGACAGAGAAAATACAAAATACAGTACATAGAATAAAACCTGACACATATTAAGTTACACAAGGTGGCCTGACGGCATTATGATCAAATTAAATATTAAATTTTCCATTATTAGAAATTGGTTCTTGTGAATTCTAAACTGAAGAAATAGTCATATTTACTTATATTTCCTCTTTCTAAACTGCCCATCTCCCTCAGATAATTGCAAATTAGAATTTGGAACTGCATTACCACCCAGAGATCTTTCAGCATGCACTTTGAGCAAAACATCTGTACTGTATTGTTCGCAATATAAAATTGGCTCCTATGGGTTGCCACCTAGTGGATAGAAACTTCTATGTCATTATCCAAATTCATCAACCCAGTAAGAACATTTTCACTGCAATCCTAAATATACTGCCAAGAATTAATCCCACTGAGCTTATTGTAACTCATTTTGCAGCATTAGGTAAACTTATAGGATCAAGTTTATAAACCCACTGTAGGCTTTTGTAACATGTTGCAAGTTAAAAAATGAGGAAAGCTGGGACATTGTGTAGTTTGAATTTTAAAAAATCAAGTTTTTATTAGTTCTCAGAATCTTTTCAGGTGAATGGAAATAAAATGAATGAAAAGTGCTCAACTCAATATAAATATTAGAGATGCTATCCTTTTACTTTAAAGTTTTTTTGGAATAACTAGTAAATCTTTTTCAGTATCTAAAACTTTAGGTGGTTGTTGTAATTTGAGTTTCAGTGAAATGACAATGCTTGACAGCATCGGCTCTGGCTAAAATCTGACTCTGAGGTTCAAGATGATATATGCTTGCTGAGGGTCAGGCTCCACTGAATGGATGGGAATCATTTTTGGATAAACAGGAATACAACTGCAATGTTAATTTCCTTAAATTATTTTTCCTTGCTTTTTAAAGTCAATCCAATCCAAAGTACATTTCTGAACAACCCAGATAGTCAGTCAATCTACATACAAGTTTGTGAGTCAGTGCAACTTGAAGCATACATTTAATAGTTATTTAATAGTTGAGTAAAAGAATATGAAAGTTATTCATGTATTACCAACCAGATGAACACAAAAACAACCCCATTTGTTTTAGAACTGAAATACAAATAGTCCTAATATTCAGAAATGAAATGTACCCAATAAAATATGCATGTACATGTGAAATTTCATACAAAATTATTTAGTTTCAGCACCATTTGCTTTCACACCTTCTTTACATAGCTTAAGAGTTCTTCTTTGTTCTTTTGATAATCACTTTTTTTCCAGTGTTCTCGTAACTGTAGCAAGAGGGGCCCAATGTCTTTTCCTGATGAAATTCCCATTTGTCTTAAGTCATGTCCAGTTACAGGAAAAGAAGGTATAGACCATTCTTGCATTTCTTTCAGAAGTTGTTCTTCTCCTTGGTACTTCAAAAGCTCATGGATTCTGGATGTTGCACAAGACTCCCTTGCCTTCACAAATACAACAAAATGAGAAATATGAGCACAAAGTATTCATAGTTCTTAAGTTGCAATGTAATACACAAAATACCTCAAACCAGATCAGTCCTCAATCTTCTTAAAGTTCAGACTTTACTTGGCACCATTTTTAAAACAGTAAGTACAGAATTTTCTATTTTTTTGGTGATCATTCAATGTTTTGTTTGTGGTTACATACAAAGGGGAACCCAGTCTGTATTTAAGGAGTCAGCATCCATGTTCTCACAGCCTTCTTCCTAACTCCTAGTTTAATGTATCTGAGATTAAATCAAGAGGACAAAGATGCTTCCAAATAGATCAAATAAAAAGCTGAACAAAAGTTGAGCATTATCCAAAATTACTGTACTTACATCTAAAATGAAATCCTGGTATGGTTTAAGAGGCATTGTAGTATCGGAAGCTTTGGTCAAGTCTCTCCTGTGCTTCAACAGAAATAGCCCCAGGTTTTTTTCATCTTTTGATAGTTTCAGTCTTAAATCCAGTTTTGAAAGATCACACGGAACCTTTAACAGTGACGTTAGAATGGTCATTGGTTTGGGAAAAAGATTCTGGACATTTTTACAGACTGTGTCAAACTCCTGTAAGTTCCCATTAACAGGTAATCCTGAGGGGATACATATAAAGAAGGGTTTTGAGAATAAGGTAACTATTAGAAAGCAACAAGAAATCAACTAAGATTGCTAACAAAGCAGTATGTGGAATTGCTAGAAAAGCAGAATGTATCATTATTATTACAAGTAATGGCAAAATCAAACTCTAGTGCGCTGTCACTTCAGAACCAATATAGAACAGGGTTACAGATTCAAGGCTTTTTTAGATCTAGCAGACAACTGTAGTGTCCCAATGTTCTATTTCTCTACCTTGACTTCAACTCCCAGAATTCCCCAGATAGCATATCTACAATGTCCTAAGAAATGCAGAGATACTCATTTCAGCAGTTAATATGCCCTTCCCAAATCTTAGTGCACTGCAGTTGTGAGATTCCGGTTTCTAAAATTCCCAAGCCAGGTTTATTGAGGAACTCCAAAGATCTTTGAAGAACAATGTGCCCATTATCAAAAAATAAAAGATGTAACTAGTTACTCAAGGATATGTCCTCAGATAATTCTCTATCTCGCTATGGAGATTCTCAACCATCCATAGATGATTGGTTGTCCCAAAGGAAATCCCTTTCAATCAGTTAGAACTGAAGAAGCTTCTTGGATGAGAAGTGAAACATTTTCAAAGAAAAAGCCCCCAAGAAACTCCAATTGTCTTTTGGAAAAGCCACCATTAGGATATTCTCTATCTCCAAAATTCACATCTGTACAGGAGTTAACATCTATTAAGTTTTTTACCTATATAATCAGTTACTGTAAGTTCATACATCAGATGAATGAGTTGATTTGCGTATTTCCCAACAAGAATTTTTTTCAATTCTGTCCAAATCCTTTCGCCAGATATTCCAGCCAAACCTTTGGCATTTTCTTTGATGGCTTCCAGAGTTTTGGCATCATGATCATCAGGCCTTTCAGCTATCCTCCCGTAAAATCTAAGGAAAATAATTTCAGTCTTATAATTCATTTAGCTGAGTTATAGGCATCACATTACCAACCCCACTGTTCATAGCTTGATTTTCAAGAATTTTGGAACTGGGTAAGAGGGCAAAACAACGTGCCAGTATATGCCAAAGTGTTTACACTCAAGTAAAATTCACTCTACATTAACTCAATATGGTCATTGTAAGGACTTAGAATACAGTTGTTTTTATAAATATCCTGGTGCAAATATATTTAGGCAAACTGAGCACCGAAGTGAAAAAGGCAAAGATTTGATGTCCAAATGCCACTAATACTGAGTGCCATACACAAACCAGGAAGTCAGAGCTCTGTAAGTGATCTCCAAGTGAAGTGTAATTAAGGAATAAATAAAAGAACATCTAGCTCTCTGCAAACTGGCCAGTGCCCCTTATCATGTAAAAATATAAAGCTATTTACCGGAAATAGCGTAGAATTCGTAAAAAATCTTCTTTTATTCTCTGGTTGGCTTCTCCTACAAATCTGATCTTCTTGTTTTTTAAGTCATTGTAACCACTGAAGAAATCATAAAGAGTGCCATCCAAACCTATCAAGCAAGTGAAACATATTTTAACAAAAATTACTTAGAACTTCATTTAAAAAGGCACTTTCCGAAACTCCATCCATCTTTAGCATTTGACCAGGGTCAGAGCAAGATTACCAGCAATCATGGTACGTAGTAGGGTGAAACATTCACTTTGTAATATCAAAGCTAAAAAATATTGGTTGCAATGATTAGCATCAGCTGATAAGAAATGGATCTCATGAAAAGTGATTACTTAGGAAGGAAGCCATTGTATATATTTTTAAGCTACTAATAATCCATGATTTCTTTAAGCAACAGTCAGCAATTTTAATAAGAACCATTGTATATTACTCTATATAACATGAGCACCCAAAAATGTGGTGTTCCTTTTAAAGCATGTACCAAATCTTGTGAAAATTCAATAATTTCAGAACTGAAATCTAATGCAGGAACGCTGCCATATTTCAGGGGAATTGGCTAGCTCAAAAGACTTTAACATGCTTTATTTTAAAGGATAACTATTTAAATTTAGGGATTCTATGTGTGCCATTTAATGGAATTATAGGCATCACATTACCAAGATGGCAGAACACTGTACCGGTATATGCCAAAGTGTTCTCATTCAAGCAGAATTCTGTCTACATCAACTCACTGTAAGACTTCCATAATATCTATATACTACTAAAACTCTCCATTCGATACTTTTGGATAAATTACTCCTAAGGGAATGAAATTAGTTTTGCCTCAGCTACAGTCATGCCATCCTTATTTTCAAAGTTCCCTGACAGCTTCCCACAAACCAATGGGGAACTTGGAAGGAACATGTATGATTACCTATAAGCCTAGGATATGAAAGGAAGGAGCAGGAAGGAATGAAAAAGGAAGGACAAAGTATGGAAGGAAAGAAGAGGATGGGAGAAAGATTTCTGATGCTCACTGCCAGTCTCTCACAAGAAAACTCAATCAGGAGTTGCCTCCCAACTCCTAGTTAGGCTTAAATCTGGAACCACTAGAGATAGAGTTGACATAGAACATTCAAGTGAGAGAACAATCCACATTTATAGGACCATCATGCCATCTTTTAAGATGGGAAAATAGCTTACCTAGGAACATAGAATTTATGGTGAGATCTCTTCTTGCTGCATCTTTTTCCCAGTCAGTTGTGAATTCTACTTCTGCATGTCTCCCATCAGTACGCAGATCAATTCTCAGTGTGGTAATTTCAAAGTTCTCCTCATGGAGCTGCAGCAAAAAAAATATATATTCTCATTTGGCTAACAGAATCCATTTTAAAACCTTGCATTAAATGGATAGAATGCAATTTTGGAAAAAAAAAATCAATCCATCATCTGTTTTGTTTCCTGCATGAAACCATTCCTTTGCCTGTTTCGCCCCCCCCCCTTTTTTACAGCTTGTAACTGAGGGTGGGGGTTTATTGGGTTTTGTATTGGGAGTTTTATTTTTGTAAGCTGCCTGGAGTTACCTTGAGTCGGTTGGGTGGCCATATAAAATTTCTTAATAAATAACAGACAACTCTTTTTACAGTATTTTCCTTCATCCAATGACCCCTCAAGTCTGCCTCCACTTGCCCCAATGCCCTATGTGGAATTTCCTCCCGCCCAACATGGAAGCTAATTGTCTTCATCTTTTTTGCGCTCAAGTACATTTTTTCTTCGTACATCAGTGACAACTATTTATCCATCAAATTTATAAGTTTTAAAAATAGGCATACTAGGCATAGTATGCCATACTATGCCAAAAACATGTACTACATAATGCTTTGATTATTCTTTGTCTTCTAATTTTTCTAATTATTCTATGTCTTCTAATTTGTAGGGCTGAAGACTCAGCCACAATTGGACACAGAAGCATTTCATCTTATCCCACGTGCCTCAAGTTCCTTTAGTTTGGCATAGTGCTCTAGGCCTTCCTTCTCCAAAATGGCATTTTCTGCAATTCCCAAACATCATGGTGAAAAAGTAGAGTGATTAGCCATTGAGAGGGTGGCAGTTTCAACATATGTCATAGTATAACTATCTTTCATGGCAAGCAACTATTATCAGATAGCCTCTGAATATTGTCATGTTCTGCATACAGCCCACTTCTCTTTCTCTTCTAATATTTTTCCACATTTGCTGACGTTATAGTCAGCTAGCAATGAGGTCAGCTTACAGGAAGGGAGAAGGAAGGTTGCCTCATTGCAGCAATGTCTATATTTTTCTATTTACTAATTAAAAAAAGAAAACAAAGATATATTTGCTAGCTTTCAAGTTCAACATGAGGACAATTTATACTTTTTTTTATAACCCTAGGAATATAAATCTATAGAAACTCCTCTTCTACCAAAATACTTTTTCTATCTATTTTTCATTTTAAAAGTTTGCAAAATCCTTTTACCCTAGCAGTGATGGTTCCATGTTTTTCTCCTCTGTTGTTGATCATACGGACACCCTTGGCCTGGAACATTTCTTTCATCTGACTAGGAGTTGCAGTAGTGGCAAAATCAACGTCTTGTGGTTTTATTCCACTGAGTAAATCCCTTACAGCACCTCCTGCTATTCTTAGTTCATAATTTTCTTTATTAAATATTTCTGTAAGTAGAAATGGGGAAAAAACTGTAAAGACAAAATATACATGAAGCCAAGCAAGAGAAATTATGGTATAATGACTTTTGATTTATGTGGAATTTCTCATGCTAGATTTGTCCAAGATAAATAATACTCTAAACCTAACTTTTAATTCATAATTTACAATTTAATTTTGTAAATTAAATAGAGTGGGGCCTCATTGGCTCAGTTATAGAATATGTTATTTATATACTATTTGGCTGCCTTTTGGCCTGTGTGCATGCACCTGTGATGTGACCCATCGTGAACAAGACCTTTGCTCATAGATGGAGAAAATTTAAATCATACTTTAATTTTTTAAAAAATCTATTTCTGTACTGTAACTTAAAGAAAAAAGAAACCACTGAATAGCATTGAAAATTTTGTTTTCTTTTCAAAAATTCATGCACTAGACCACATGCACAGTAGTCTTGATGAGGATTAAGATCAATCAAATACTGCAGAAGTGGTCTGTATTTTCACTTGTATCATTAAAGTATGAAAGGGCAGTAAGCCTTAGGTCAGTGATGGTGAACCTTTTAGAGACCGAGTGCCCAAATCGCAACCCCAAACCCACTTATTTATTGCAAGGTGCCAGGGCCGCATCAGCATTGTGGTGCCCTTGGGGGAGGTCAGGGAGGCGCCTCTAAGTGCCGCCTCTGGCATGCAAAAACCGGGGCACAAAAATGGACCACCGTGCTGCAAGGTGCAAAAACGGCCGCTGCCGTGCCGCAAGGTGCAGATACAAGGCGCTGCACCATGCAAGAACGGGGCAGGGCTAGTCAGTATCATGCAGGTGTAAATGGGGTATTTGCAGTGCGTAAAATGCTTCCCCCTCCCTTTTCTTCCAGTCCACCAATCGACAATGGTTGGTGACCTCTGCTCTACCACCTCTACTCAAGCTTGTAGTTGGCCGCTTCGCCTCCTTTGTGCTGGGCGGGGCTCCTGCTCCGGGCAGCAGTGGCGGCCTGATGGACCTGCTGCTGGTGGCGGTGGCGCGCCTGCCAACAGAGAGGGCTCTGAGTGCCGCCTCTGGCACACGTGCCATAGGTTTGCCACCACTGCCTTAGGTCTTCCCAAATTTCTTATAGATATCGATACAAAAATGTGCTTGGCATGTCTGATATTACTCAGGCAGGCATATTCTAACAAATCACAAAAGCAGCCAAAGAATCCAAACCATAGTGTAAAATGAAATACTTCATGTACATTATATGTCTGGATTAAGCATTTTAAAATATTTCTCCAAATTCACCTCAGCAAGTCTTGAAAATCTCAGTTTAACATAAATCAAATAAAGATAGTTCAACATAACATCTACAAGTAGCATATATCCTTTGAACATGACACTGCACTGGAAACAGTTTGATACACCCATCTCTCAGATATGATGAATGAAAAGAATCAAATTTGTTCTTCTGAATAATGCAACTGAAAAGTCAGCAGGACTGGTTTGCAATCCTGGAGTGAAACTTATGTTTGATGCTTAAAGTCTCAATCTGTTTTGACTGACAGTTTGAGAGAGAAATCTGTATGTCTTGGTGGCCCATGGATAGATACTTTTTGTAAACTGCATTTGTGTGACAAAAGACATTCAGGTACTATCGTACACCAGTGTTTCTCAACCTCTACAACTTTAAAACGTGGACTTCAACTCCCAGCATTCTCTAGCCAGCATCCATGTGCCTTAGAAGTTGCAGAGGTTGAGAAACACTATTGTAATCTTTTGAACACAGTTGTTAAATCTGGCTGTTATGCTAGTTATAATCCCAATGCAAAAGAGAGTAACCTACTAGTTTATGTTGGTATCCTGATATGCACCAGCATGAGGTATTTTATTGCTGAAGTTACTACTGGAATAAAATAATTGCTAGTTATAGTGAAACACAAGCACTAATAGTATTAAATCACGAGTTCTTGTTCATTGTTGTTTTTACAATTATCAGGAATTCCTAGTTCAAAAGAGGGCCGAGAAATCTGCCTTCCCCCAGGTATTGCAGAACTACATCACGTGGCAGAAGTAAACCGATCTAATAATGGTAAGAGATACTCCAAGTAGATGTTCAAGCAACAGCTGGAGGGCCACAGGTTGTCCATCCCAGCTCCCAAGCCACCTGCCAAGAAAATGAAGCACCTGTACCTGCAATGCCCTTCAGTCCTGGGGTGAAAAGGGACTTAAATTCGGAAGACTCTATCTTCATGGTTCTGAAATTCCGACAAAAGCTTGCGAGCCCTACTCTGCTGCGGGGAGCAAGGATTTCGCCTGCTTTACAGCTCAGAAGAACGAAATGACTCCACATCTTTAAAAAAAAGAAACAACGAAACGAAACCACGAGTTAATGAACACCCCAGGAAGGCATGGTGCAACCCCAGAGGCCCGGCAGACGCCCGGAAAATAACAATTACGTGGGTTGCGGGTGGGAGAAAGCCCTTTGCTCAGCTAGGACGGCCTTCGAAAAATAGCGGCCGCCGCAAAGGTGGAGTGAGCAGCCGAAAAAACTCACGCCACGCTCGGTTTCCGCGGCCTGCAAGGAATCCCCGCACCGGCCGGGCGTTTCAGTCCATTCCCCCTTTTTTTCCCCCTTCGCAAGGCCTGCGCTGGCGAGGGAAAGGCAGCCTCACTCACCCAACGAACTTGGGGTGGGGGTGGGGGTCTCCGCGGCTTTAAGCGAGCGGACCCAGCAGCCCCGCAGCGCCAATTGCTGCAAAATAAAAATGAAGGGAAAGGAAAGGTGCGAGTCCCAGAAGCGGGAGAGCAGGAAGCCGGCGCTTGCAACGGAGTAACTCCTCCTCCTCCTCCGCGTCCTTCCCAGTCGAGGGCGGCGCTTTTATCCGTCTGGAGACCCGCCCGAGACCGCGTAGTAGCTATACTCGGCCTCTGTGCGCGCGTTTTTTTTCAGCTGGCTCTGCCGGATGGTTCGCCGCCTTGTGGAGTAGCTTCTGCAATTGCTGAGCAGGGCTGGCTGTTCTTTCCTAGGGCTTTCGCTCCCCAGCCTGGCCTTTGTGGTCAAGGGCTTTTCCCCGGCATAAAGAGGCCGCCCTAAACTAGCATTTTGCTTGTGTCCGAAAGAAACGGCCTTTTTCAGGACTCAGGTCGTTATCTTTTAAGGCTTGGTCCACAAATCACGATAAGCCTAGGGTTGCCAGGTCTGATTCCAAAAAATAGCGGACAAGCGGGGGGGGGGGTTAAGTAGTAAAAAAAGTAGACTGTACAGCTTTAGATTACGTACCATTTCATCATAAAGCTTTTGAATAAAAAAAATGTCCACTATTTTGTGAAAAAAAATAGTGAACATAATGTGAAAAAAGTGGATTGTCCACTCAAATAGTGGACACCTGGCAACCCTAGCCGCGCGTGCTTTACCCTTCCTTTGTTAAGGATAACACAGCTGGCTAGGCTTGCACAGTACGGTAAGCCAGAAATCACAGTTAACATTGGAAGTGGTGGATTCCCATCACGGGGGTTTTTATGATTCAGTGAGGTTTGTGAATCCCACTCTCACAGTGGAACTGAGGGGCCGAGGCCTTTTCCATGCAAGTGAATGAGGGATATTTCCTAGGAAAGCAAACTTTGGGTCCCACCCCCCGAAATTCTGCTACTAGCCGCCTAGATTTTCGTAGCCTGAATCTAGTTGTCCTGTAGTAGGGGTGTCAAGCTCAATTTCACTGAAGGCCGCATCACCATTGCGGTTGCCCTGGGGGGGCTGGGTGGGTGTGGCCAGAGTGGGTGTAGCCTACTGGGGGCGCGTGGCCAGTTCTACATCATTCGCATCAAGGGTACCTTTGGGGGCCTGGGCAGGAGTGGGACAGATCTGAGGGTCTCTGGCAGAAGGGGGTGGGACCGGGGCAAGTGCCAAGGCATGGTCCACCGGGGCAAGTGCCAAGATGGCCACCACAAAATTGTACATTGGCTCCTGGCTTGCCTGGGCCAGGGCCAAGGCAGTGGGGGCTGTTCCCTCACTGTTTCCAGGATGGCTTCACGGGCCACATGAAACCACTTTGCGGGCTGTATCCGGCTCCTGGGCCTTGTGTTTGACATGTCTGTCCTGTAGGGTTAAGAGAATACAGTCTGGATATCCTTCCTGTGTGGGAAAACTATGGGAGAAGGTATTGGGACTCTTGACATGCAGCTTAGGTGGTCTCTTGAATCTTGTATCATGTAATTATTTCCCTTTTCAGTCAGACTATGAGACTGGCTGGGTTTGCATGAACCATAAATGGGCAAGCAGCAACTGGCGTGTTATAGGATCCCACGTGGTAATTGTGCCAGAGTTTGCAGCCAAACGGGGATGTATCTTGTGTTCCACAAAATTTAGTAGGTGACCACTGAGATACTGTGGTTCTACTGTTCGTATTATTTTGTTTTATTCCCCTTTGTGATTTTATTAGGATAAATGAAAGCTAGTTTTGTTACGCCAGTCTCTAACAAATGGTAATATCTGTTGACATCTGCACCATAATAGCTTCTGGCTCCTTTAGACAGAAAAAAACAGAACAGAATAATAGAGTTGGAAGGGACCTTGGAGGTCTTCTAGTCCAACCCCCCTGCTTGTGCAGGAAGCCCTATACCATTTCAGACAATAGTTGTCCAATTTCTTGTTAAAAACTTCCAGGATTTGGAGCATTCACAACTTCTGGAGGCAAATTGTTAGGCTATGATTTGAGTATGTGAACTCTATATAAATACATGGCAATGTGTATGTATTTCAGGGGTTAAGACTGGGGAAAAAATGAACCCAAAATAAATGATCTTGAGAGCTAGGTCAAAGAGCTTTACTGACTTTGAAGAAAAATTGATTTAATATACTCTTACTTGCAGTTCTATAATGAAATTAATCTTCATTTGAACAAGATAAATTAGGTCCTTTAGTGCCAGATTATTTGCTAGTAGGCCTCTTTTCAGAAGCATATAAGTATTATGATCTCAGTATAAATACCAACTACAACATTTTTTTCTTGGTGCTAGGTAGCCACATATGATCAAGAAAGTCTTAATAATATTAATGTAATGTAGCATTTCTCAACCTTGGCAGCTTGAATATAGTTATACTTCAAGTCCTAGAATTCCCCAGCCAGACTGGTAAATTCTGGGAGTTGAAGCCGAAACATCTTTTGAGGTGCCAAGGGTTCAGAAATACTAGTATAAGGTATTGTTTTGGAATATGTATGACAGCTGTGAGTTGAAATAGCACAGCAATGCACTTTATCATAAGGTGGTCAAAATGTCACAAATATGTGCTTATGAGTCAAGCAATGAAAAAAATGGTAATAATAACATAATGTAAAATGTTCAGTAATTTTTATTATCAATTGATAGAAGTAAAGGAAAGGTCTTCAAAAATTTAATATTGAAATAGAAATTTAAAATTGAATTTGCTGCAGTGGAAATTTACTGAGTGGAGAAGCAACTATAATATATGGGAACTAGGAAAGGAGAGCATAAAGAAAGGATGTAAGAGAAACACGTAGGCAAAAATTAGATGGGTCTTAGAGTGGGAAAGGAAGAAGACAAGCTATAAAAACATCTGTAAGAGAAGATAACTAGCAAAACAGGAAAGAACCTATTTTTCTAAGAAATCATAAAAAACGGGGCCAGAACTCAGGCAAGTGAGCATGTGCAATTAGTTGATTAATATTAACTGACACACCTTGCATAAATTATCTCTTAATTTTCATGTACATGTGATGTATGATTTAGTATGTAGCAGGAAATATGTAGGAGGCGGTCGGAAAGAGTGTAACCTCATAGTACCTCAGCCAATGGGGAAAGAGCAGGGATGTGCAGCCTGGACAGGGATGTATAATGAAGGAAATATTTTGGGTTGGAACTTTGGAGAGAACCAAGCTTTGATAGCTTCTCTCCCCACTTATTGCAATAAACGAAACAAAAGGCCTTCACTGTGTCTTGGCTGGTTATTGGTCAGGCGAGCTTGCCTCTGGTCAGGAAGGAAAGTAGCCAGGAGCACATAACATCAATTATTAACAATTCTTGATGTTGCATCATTTGTCTAGGGCAGTGGTTCTCAACCTTTTTAATGCCGCGACCCCAAGCGGTCGTAAGTCGAGGACTAAACCGGTCATAAGTCGAGGACTAAACCGGTCGTAAGTCGAGGACTAAACCGGTCGTAAGTCGAGGACTACCCAGCCGCTCGTAAGTCGAGGACTTTCCGTGCCTGGGAGCGCCGCGCATGCGTGGTTCCGCCCCCTGCGCCGGCCGAGGCGTAGCTGGCAAGCGGCAGAGACGGAGCAGGCCAACCACCAGCTGGCCCAACCCAAGGGAGGTAAGGCACCCGCCGGAAAAGGGAAAAAAAATGGCGGACAAAAAAAATGGCGGCCCCCGTGAAATGGTCGATCGACCCCAAATGGGGTCCCGACCCACAGGTTGAGAACCACTGGTCTAGGGTCCCTATTTTGTTTTGTTTGATTTTTCTTTTTATAAGGCTATTTTAATCTGGGCTATCACGTCTGTTCAATGTTTTTATATTTTTTCTCATTTCATATGGTGCCCAGAGTCCATTGGGTAGCTGATAAATTCAAATATATAAAATAAATATAAATATTTATTAAACATATATCATTCCATAATGGTGACCTTTAACAGCTTACAAAGTAAATAATATAGACATCCATGATACAACTATCAGACAATTTCATAATGAAACCTCTAAGAAGCAGCAATGATAATAAATGAAAACAAAAAGAAAAAAAATGTTTCAGGGCTTAAGAGAATATTGGCTGGAATAATTCAATTTTCATAATTTTCCCAAAGTTCAACTGGAAACTTGATCTGCATACGGTGGGTGGAGGAGGGGGAGGAGTGCTTTGCAGTTCAAAACTTTGGAACTACAATAGAAAAGCAGTGCTTTCTAGGTTCAACCTAGGCATATTTTGGAAATGTAGGACTATATTATATTTGATCTATATAATCAATATTATATTTGATCTATATAATCTAGTGTAGGGGTGTCAAACTCACCATGTCACGTGACATGTCGCGATGTATCGCGACTTTTCCCCCATTGCTGGAGCTGGGGGGGCGTGGTTTCAGCATGACGCATCCGGCCCGTGGGCCAGCAGTTACACACCCCTGATATAGTGGGTCAGGCTGATTGTGGTTGGGTCAGGAGAACTTGCAGTTAACTTTAACAGGCTTTGTAGGTCAACACCAGCACTTTAAATTGTAAGTGACAGAGAGTATGGCCTCCACAGAATTCCATGCTATGCGCTTCCAAAGTTGAGAGAGACAGTATGTATATGGACTACCATAATCTGAATCAATTTCCAAGTTGTCTTTTAAAATAATTCAAGTAAAACCAATGAAAATGTGTAATTTATTTTGCATCCACAAAATGTAGTGTAACTTACCAAATTAGATGATTTTAAAAGACGAATAAACAGCCTCAGAGTTGTTATTTAGTTAGCATGATGCTTTTGTGGAGCATTCACTTGGAAGTGACTATATAATGGACCAGTGCTTTCATGAATGATATAGGCTTCTTGATGGTGATTGTGGAAAATGGGATGCCAGGCTCCATGGACCTTTGATCTTATCCATCCAGTTCCTTTGGCATTGTTATCCCTTTCTAATTACTGGAATGCAGCCCTAAGAATGTTTCACTGATTAAGTGATGGCATTGCTCCATTAAAAGCAATTAACACTCTGCAAATAATCTGGCTTCAGGGCCATTTTTACACTGTCAGACAAGCTGGTACTGGGGGGGGGGGGAACCCTGCTGTTTTCTCTACAGAGTGAATCACCTCCAGAGTCAAGTAGTTTTCCTTGATTTCTTCTTGTGGAAAAGAATATAATAAAGTAGATTGTCTGTACAATAGGATATTGATACAAAACACTTGGTTCATACTGATACCAAGACTGAGTGAAGATATATTTACTATTCTGTGTTTTTGTAGCCAGAAACCCTAAACACATAAATGTTCCAGGATACTGATATCCCTTAGCAGTAACACACTGAGGTCTGTACACTGTTCACTTTGTCTTAAATACTGTTGGCTTTTGTAATGAATATATGTCATCAAGTTAATAATGTCAATGTATTTAAGTATGTTTTATGTATTGTTTTTGTAGAATGCTAATCCATGTTGGGACTACAAACCATTTGAGTTAGCAAGTTAAGGAACTGTTCATAGCTCTTCTCTGTGTGTTCATATGTGTGCACACAAACATAGCATCATAAAATGACCGTGGAATTGCAATAAAACAGACATAGTAAGTTTTAGCATTTTATGCCAGATTGGCTGCAGGCCCATAGAATATAATTAAACAGGAAGGCTACATAGATTACCACAACAAGACTGGACAAATGTGTCTTTTGTATGATGTCTTATAGATAAAAGTGGCACAAACTCTGGAATTTTAGGAGTTTTCACAATAGCCAAAGGTTATTGCTTCAGCTGGAAATTATTGCAACTCATTAGTGAAAGAAACTCCTTTACTGCTACTTGTATAAATTATTTCTCTTTTAGTAAAGATTGATTCAGTGTCCATCTTAGTTTTTTCTTTACTCCTCTCCAAGTCAGCTTTATCGGAATATGATCAGCCCATATATTAGTTTCTATCTCAATCTCATGTATATTTGTTCTTAATTCAGGAGACATCCATATCATGTCAGTTCTAGACCATGATTTATGCCTATTCAAATAAAATGTATACTGGGATTTTTTGGGATTCGTTTCTCTTCACATATCCTGTATGCAAATTTCTTCTGTCATTTTAAAAAAATCCCCTTTTCCCTATATTACTGCTTCTATAGTCTAGTTTTCCATCGACAATTGCATTAAAATTTCCTACTAAGTAAATATTTTGATATTCCATTTCCAATATTTTCTTATGTAGCTTTTGGTAAAATTCTTCTTGTTTGTTATTTGCAGGGTGGATTTGATTTAAATCAAGTTGATTTAAATCACGATTTAAATCAAGTCAATTTAAATCACGATTTAAATCATGATTTAAATCACTAGTAAAAAGGCTTGATTTAAATCAACTCGATTTAAATCATAATTTTTAAAGAGCAACTGTCATCTCTGTCCCCCAGTGGCTCCTCCTCTGACCCGCTGTTGACTCACCGACAGTCCGATTCATTTTAATGGGATGGCTAGTGATGCAGCAGTGACATAACAAGGGGAGGGAAGTGGCAGGCAGCAGGTGAGTGGATGCCTGCTAACAGGCGCTGCCATGATGGATCTGAAATGACAGGTGCTCTTTAAATGTAAGGACTCATTCCTGCTGGTAGTTAGAATCTTAAATATTATTTGCAAACAAAATGAAGGTTTCCTATTTAGAATAATAAGCTGTCAAGTTAGTAAAACGATGATATCAGAACCGATTTTAGGTTAATGGTTAATCACACATAGTTGGAAAACTACTCAAATTCTTTTATTTAATTAAAACACATAGAGCCTGGTACAGATGCATTTCTCTTCAAACAATCATACAGTTTGTAATGTACATAGATTTGCAAAACAATGGGATAAAATAAAGGAATATTCCTGAACTTTATTTTATGATTTATCTTATGGTTACTGAGAAATTGTGTAAATGCATCAATGCAGAGCATGTTATCTCAGCTTGCAGAGCTTGGATTCATTGACTGAGTTTACCAAAAATGTAAATATTGCAGAATATACAGCCTCATGCTACATAACTAAGCTCCATTTCATGCTGAATAAGCTAAATTATTAATATATCTTAAATAGAAAACTATCTTTAGATAGATTTTTACTCCAAAAACATTTTATTAAAATAAATTTGATAAAAATTTAAAAAAATCCAATTTAAATTAAAAAAACACCATTTTTTTTAAAAAAAATCATTGATTATTATCCATCCTGGTTATTTGGTGCATATATTGCTACCACAATATCTGTTTTTGATTTATCATTATTTCCACCATTAAAATTCTTCCTTCTTCGTCTGAGTAGACATGTTTAGAGTCTATTCTGTCCTTAACATATAAAGTGACTCCTCTTTTCTTTTGTTGTGCTGATAAGAAATAAAGTTTCCCAATTTCTGGGCATTCCCAAAATTCATAATGTTATCTTTTTATATGTGTCTCTTGAAGACAAATTATATCTATTTTTAGTTTTTGTAGTCGTGTAAAATTATTTTTCCTTTTTGATGGGGAGTTCAACCCATTATATTCATTCAGAGAATCCCACTTTCCTTCTCCATTTTCTTTACTTATATTTAGGTTTTATTCTTCTAGTAATTCTGGTCTGTCTCTGTTCTCTTGCCATTGCCCCTCCTTCTTGGTCTGTATTTTCTATTTCTTCTTTTTCTCTTCTGTTGTTAACTCTTCCTGTTTTCTAAATTCTTAAGATTTCAGAATATACCTGAAGACAAGGAAGAAGATCTTATAGAACTGATTACAGAGCTGTTAGAAGAAGCATTAAAAATTGGGAAACAACAAATGGAAGGAGAAATAGTTCAAATATTTAGAGTTAACTCAAGCCACGCAACGAGATATAAAGTGCCCAGGGAGGTACAATGTTAGATTTGTGAAGAAATCAATAAGGGACGAAATATTAAGAAGAGTGAGGGATCATCCACTACAATATAGAGAAAAAGAAATTATGGTTTTGAAACAGATCCCTAGGAGGCTAAAAGATTCACAAAAACAATACCAATTTTTGACTACCAAATTAATCAAAAAAAGGAGTGAATTTTAGATGGCTGGTCCCAGAGGGGATTTTAATTAACTGGGACACTAAAAGATGCAGATTGGACTCCATCTTTAAGGAAACAGAATTTTATGATAGACATCCCAAGCAGATAGTGAATTTAGAAACTCTCTAGGATTCTTGGCACTTTCAAGAATGTGATCACTGGTAAACTAATATTTTTAAAGGGGAGCAGTAATTTTTACTCGTATCTATGGTTGTATTTTGTCCAGCTGTTGCAATGTTTCCTCATACACTAGCTTGTTCAACAGCAAAATGTTGCATAAGTTATGTGTCATCATTTTCAGAAGACTTATATGTAAAGGCTTATATATGTATAGAAATAGCGCAGCACTGAATTATATAAGAAATCTGGCATAGACCGTTAAGTCATAGACAAGGAACGTGTTGCCCTCCAGCTGTTCTGCTATAACCACCACCAACTCTTTCTGTTATTTCCTGGCTCTGGTTATTGGGAAGTATAATTCAACAACATCTGCCACCTGCACTATATTATATCCAAAGTTCTTTGCCCATGTTATTATTGTTTCTTTTACTTGTTCTTCCTCCATCTTTAAGTTTAGCAGAAATCTATAGAGTTTCTTAATCAACTTTTCATCTGTTTTTAGCAGTATCTGATCAAATTCTGTCTGTTCCTTATAAAATCCCATTGTTTTAACATCTTTTTCATATCTTGTTTGGATTTACAGATATGGCCACCATGCTAGATCAATACCTTGTTCTTGTAGATCTTGTCTGTCTTTCAATTTTTCTTCATTGTCCAAAATGTCTTTATAAGTCACAACTTTATTGTAGTTAATTAAATTTGGGTAAGCAAAAGCTTCCATTGTTGAAAGCCATTAATATAATTTTTTTCTTTTATTTTTTCCCATTTCGAAAGAAGTACATTCTTTATAAAATGGTTCTGAAAGTATCTATGTATTTTATTCTTCCCATATCACAGAAAAGCATGCCAACCAATTTGTAGGTCATGCCCCTCTAGGTACAATAGTCTTTTATCTCTAAGCATTATCTATTCTTTAAGCCATGTTAGAATAGATGCTTGGTAGTATAACCTCCAGTCCGGCAGTCTAAATCCTCCACTTTCTTTCGCTTCTTGTAGCATTTTCACTTTAATTCTAGCTTTTTTCCCTTGCCAGATAAATTTCAATATTATTGTATTCAGTTCATCAAAAAAGGCTTTTCCCAGCCTTAACAGGAATTGTTTGAAATAAAAAGAATATTTTTGGTAAGATATTCATTTTCACTGTTGCTATTCTCCCCAACACTGAAAGTTGGAAGTTTTTCCACTTTTCCAAATCCAATTTTATTTGTTTTAGCAGTCTTACATAATTATGTTCTTTTATTGTTACACATCTTGCTGTTAGATAAATTACCAAATATTTAACTTTTTTAACTATTTGAAGATTTGTCTTTTTTGTTAGTTTTTTTTGTTTTCCTGTTAGATTCTTTGTTAGCACTTTAGTCTTTTCTCTGTTTATTGTCAACCCTGCCACTTCTCCAAATTTTTCTATTTTCTCCAGAGGCTTGTTTCCAATGGATCTTCCAATATGAAAACCAAATCATCTGCAAATGCTTGTAGTTTATATTTTTCATCTTTTATCTCCAGTCCTTTAATTTCTATATCTTGACTAATGTTTCTATTCAGTACTTCCAATGTTAGTATAAATAGTGATGGAGATAGTGGGCATCCCTGTAATCTTTTATCTCCAGTCCTTTAATTTCTATATCTTGACTAATGTTTCTATTCAGTACTTCCAATGTTAGTATAAATAGTGATGGAGATAGTGGGCATCCCTGTCATCTTTTATCTCCAGTCCTTTAATTTCTATATCTTGACTAATGTTTCTATTCAGTACTTCCAATGTTAGTATAAATAGTGATGGAGATAGTGAGCATCCCTGTTTTTTATATTGAAGTTTTCTGTAAAATCTCCATTTACAATTATTTTGGCTGTTTGTTTACAATAAATTGTTTTGATTACATTTATAAAGTTTTTTCCGAAGTCCATTTCTGCAAATCGCTGAAACATAAATTGCCAGAATACATTGTCAAACGCTTCCTGTGCATCAAGGAATATTAAAGCCATCTGTTTCCCTGAATGAATTTCATAGTACTCTAACACATCAAGAATCATTCTTAAATTATTTTTTATCTGTCTTTTAGGTAGGAAACCATTTTGGTGTGTATGTATAAATTCGATCAAAAATTTCTTTAGTCTTTCTGCCATTATTGAGGCAAAGATTTTGTAATCTACATTTAATAGTTATATTGGTCTAATTTTTCCAAGTTGTCCACCTGCACTGCAAGGGAGAAAGGCCTTAGGTTGGTAGTGCCTTCCCTGCAAAAAGTATCATGGCATTATATTTCCACATAGGACTTGGAAGAATTGTTTTTTAAACCTTCTGTCACTTCACTACCTGTTATAGTGGGCTTGATTTGTCATGTGCTCCATGTTTCATGATTTGCAAGGTTCTGATAAGCAACCATATTTAGGGGGTGAAAGTTATGATTTCTATTGTCACTATTCATCTCCTTGGATCATTATAGAGCTGAATTTTATCTAGATGAGATGGGTGGCACAGGTTTGATTACCATATAGATGTGTTTGGACTCCCTACAAAATTATTCCTTTTTTTCTTAATTCAATTTATATTTTGCTTAAATGTCTAATACAATTAGTTTTTCAGCAAGATATATACATACTTGCTCTATGTCTCCATAATGGAACTTTTGGCTATCTAAGCAGCACTGATATTAAACCTGAATAAAAGATCATATTTGTGGGATGGGGTAGGGGCTCCTCACAAACATTGTGAGGTAATCCTGTGTCTCTTCCCATACTCGCCATGTTAATTAAGATGTTTCCTTCCAAGCATGATGCGCTATTGGGACTTCAGGGAAGGGAAAGGTTTTTTGTAGAGTTCATTAAATTGGGTTTATACTGAACCTGCAAAGAAACCTCATTATTGTCATCTGTAAAATCTGCATGTGGATTATTGTTCTTGTTTGTAACAGGCCAATTTTCCCAAGGGAAGCCTCTGGGACACAATGAGATACGAATGTTTCTGGATTGTTTACTTCTTGATGTTATTACTATGGCTTTTGATGTTATTACTATGGCTTTTCAGTGAGGAATGGAACCTCAGCTCTCCGTGTATGTGTATGTGTATGTGTATGTGTATGTGTGTGTGTTTATAGTTAGAATTGCTTTCAAAAACACTGAGTATAACCCAGGGGTAGGCAACCTTGGCTTTTTTTATTACTTGTGGACTTCAACTCCCAGAATTCCTGAGTCAGCATAGTTGACTCAGGAATTCTGGGAGTTGAAGTTCACAAATCATAAAAGAGCCAAGGTTGCCTACCCCTGGTGTAACCCATTGGGTAATGCATTTTCATAATTCAATTTATAGTGAAAGTGATAAATACTTCAAGCACTTTTTGTAAGTTTTTGAAATCACGATGCCTAGAGTTATTTACTGAGTAAGAATGCAAGAAACATACCCCACAGAGACAAGAATCTTTACAAATAACAGGATATTTATTACCAATAACTTTAAAAAAGATTACATCTGCTAGATCACTGATAAATATGATTTACACTTGGGAGAAAAACTACATAGGCTTTTTTTCTTTTTTCTTTCTTTTGTGGGTTTTTTTGTTTTGTTTTTGTTTTTACATAGAAGTAACCATATCAAACAAAGAAAGGAACACAGCTTGAAATACTGACAATATTTCTCTGATTAACATCCCCAACTTACACAAGTGGAAACCTGATTATGAGTTACTTAATAAATATATATTGAATGTTTTAAAAGTTACTTTGTATGTTTTGGAAGCAAAAGAGACAAGTTAGAGGAAAATGTAACCTATCAAGAAGGACAAATTATAAACTTCGGCAGTATATTTTTAAAGTTGGGGAAAATAAAGTCATTTTAATTTTAATTATTATTGTTTCATCTGAGCATAATTACAAAATATTTCCCATAGTAACAAAAATCTTTTTCTATTAATATATTTTTCTTGCAATTTTTGACAATTATCCAGTGTCCTTGTGCATGCACAGAATTCTGCACAAGCACACTTGTAGGTGCAATACAGCAACTACATGAGTTTTCAAGCCACTGGATTAGTATTAACAAACTCTGCTCCAGTACCGGTTTTACTGCAATGAATGGCAATAGCATGAAAAAAGCATTATGATGATTTGAATTCATTTGTCAGATTTTAATGGGGGTTTATCAACATGATAGAGATGTAGATATGGCAGACCCTGAAAGTTAAACCTTGATATTCAGAACACTCAGAATTAAACTATTTGAAATTCAATGAGATATCCAGACATACAAATTGTTCTTAAAAAGAAAACTAATTTTAGAGAAGCATTCTATAGAATATTATTTATCAGACTTTTAAAATGACCCCTAGCTAACCAAGATCCTATTAATATAGAACACAGATAATCCAATAAGTCAATTTATGAAATCAATCTATAAAGAATTGTAGATTACATGTACCTGTCAAAATAAATTTATTTAGTAAAGAAAGCAGCATTTAAAGTCTTCAAGATTTCATGATTAAAATGGTGAAAATGCAGAATTTTATTCATTTATTTAAATAAAAAAATTAACATAAATTGTTGAACTGATAACTTTCAGATTTTCACCATACTCAGAATCTTGTCCTTTGCTATACAGTAGCAATGACTGGCATTCATTATATTAAGAGTGATGACACTAAGAGGAATGAATGATAATTTAATGTTTGTTCAATTTTATAGAAATGTAAATCAGTATATTAAGGTAAAAAATCCTGTGTGTTACCAAAACATTATCGTAAGGGAAAGAATGCCATGAACTTTCATAAAATCTGAAAGCAAACACACAGCATGTTTTACTTGTAGTTTATTTATCTGATAAAAAAGCAGTCCTGTATGTCCACAGTGGCATGATTCATCCCATTCTGCATATGTAAAGGAGATCCTGAAAAGTTATGCTGAATTTTTTCCCTTCTCTCTGTCTGTCTCTTGCCCTGCCCCATCCTCTAGATACCTACTCTACCTGGCAAGGAGCATAAACTTTATGCTTCGTTGTGGTTATCTAGCATCTAATTATCTTTCTTCTTCAGAAGGAATTAGAGGGAACCCAAATGGAAGCCTTGAGTTGTAAGTGATTTTTTGAAGCGTTATAATGCAATGTGCATAGCTGTAGCAAATTTAGGCCTGAAGGAGATGGCAGTCTTCATCAAATAACTGTGGAAATCTTTTCCATGCCCAAATAGACACACACACACACACACACACACACACTCCTGGAAAGATGGACTGAAGCTAAAAGAATTCATTGTGCATTCTTGTCAACCTATACAATCAATTTGAAATCAGTTACTGACAATTATGGCCATCTGGCCTGAAACATTCCAAACTATATAGTTATGCAATGATAATGTCATCAATAGCATTTCATAGCAGAGGGGAAAAGAAATCAATATCTACATCATATATTAACTTTAAAAAAGTCTATAAAACACTAAATATATAATAAAAATATGCATATAAGGACATATGTAAACTGCTTTGGTAACATCGTATTACAGATGTTTTCAGTGCATTGCAGAGTTTCCAAGGAAACTTCAGACAAAGATATATTTGCTTTGAGGAAGTACTGTATAATGCCATTCCTAGAGAAGCATAAAACATTTTTCCCCAGTAGTAAGATGTACTTGAACAACAATATTACTTAGTACTGGGTGGCTTCAAAACAACTAGCTAAATGTTGCTTAGTTATATTATAAACAGGAAGTCCTTTCAGTATTTTTTGTCATAAACTTGATCTCGCTGTGAGGGAAATCATTATTGTGCTGATGGCTGACAATGTACAAGCATTTGAAGTTGAAGCTCCTGACCCTCTTGCATACGCATCTAGGGGAAAAAGAAATCAAAATGTTTAATATATCACAGCTTAACTTGAACAAATGAATGAAGGTTCTGCCTCAGATGTCATGCACACATTTTCCACACAGCTGTTTCAGATAAAATGCTTTTATATAAAGACTGCAAAACATGCATATCATATCTAAATGGGGAAAGATTATTTCAAGTTTCCACTGCTATACAGAATGTTCCTTTTCATCCTAATTAAGGAACAGCTTGTACAGCTTTCCATATATATATATATTTATCATTTTCACTATTTTCACTCTATAAAGTAAAGAAGGTTTGAAGTCAGTCTCAGGTTCTTTTACTTTCAAGGAGATATGCACACAGTTTTTCTAGCAGCACTGCTGAAAATAGTTTACTCCTACCTTTCTCTAAGAAGTAACTGCAAGTAACTGAATTTGGGAATTTCAAAATAATTATGACAACATATCTATTGAGTAAGAAAGTAGCTCAATGTGCATCTTTGAATTTCCTGTAGTCCTTTGTTGAACTGAGGCAAAAGAGGCGGTGACTGCAAAGGATCCTATTTGATTTTAATTTTCTTCTGGCAATATTGTTTTAGATACTCTTTATTTTCCCTAAAATGGATAGTATTCTGCCCTTGCAGAGAAATATTCTGGCGTAATGAATAGTTTCACTTCGAGTTAAGATATCAACCTTCAACAATTAATGACAAATGAAACAAGACAAATTGAAATCTTGAGTTGTGTGGTGTTTCAAGAATAGTTCAGCTTGTCTTTTTAGCTAGGAGAGAGGGGGGGGGGATGAGGCTTATTTCTCATGCATCGCTGCTCTAGCATACAATTTAAAATTGACATCTTCATGTTTTCTCTATCTTTTTGTCTTGCTGCATGATTGTAATGCCAAATGAAAAGACCTAAATCAGCCGTGGTAAAGCATATGGAACTGTGGTGGTTAGAATGCAGTATGCAGTATGGCAGCATTGCAGGCAAACACTGCCCACAGCCGGGAGAGTTCAATCAGCTCAAGGTTGACTCAGCCTTCCATCCTTCCAAGGTCAGTAAAAGAATTCCCAGATTGTTGGGGACACTATGCTGACTCTGTAAACTGCTCAGAGAATCACTATGGCGTGGTATATAAGTCTAAGAACTATTGCTATTAGATGAGATGGTCACTGAAACTTATTTCTCTAATAAATTTGTGTATGTTACATCTCACACCAAAACCAAAAGAATGTAGTTATCAGTTTCATCAACTTTATGTATTGTTATTTTTAATGATATACACATGTAAAATTGTAATCCAAAGTAATTATGCTTTAATACAGTAGTTGGAGTTGTTTCATATCTATATTGCTTCCAGCAAGAAGATACTGTCTTATGTTAATTCTTAGCAACTAGCTTTGAAACTATGCTACACTGATGTAACACAAAGATACCATCTATTTTAATCTCTACCAATTGAACTTTGAAACTATGCTACATCTATGGAACACTTCTGGTTCTCTAGAAGCCTACAGATTTATTCCAGAGCAGTCTGAAGTCAAAATCTGATAAGAATAGTTCCAGTTGTTCAGGCATCTTTTTAGTCAGAGCCATTTAGCATTTTAAAGATATTGGGGATAAAACAGATTTTATCTCTTCAGTCAGTTGCAAAAGTAGAAAGGAAAAAAGTAGAAAGGTATGTTTTTAACTCATACACTTTATACTTAGGTAAACCAATGCCATAAACAAAACACTCTTACTTGTTATCTTTGGAATTCGAATCTGTTCACTGCTGTTGCCATCCCCTCCATCACTGATTGGCTTTATTTCTATGATATAATCCTCATCAAAGGGCAATGAAAGCTCCACAGATGTTTTGTTTGTCTCTATAATAGACATACTGTTTTGTCTATTCCATCTATAGAACACCTGCAACATATATTTGGTTAAGGGAAATTACTGTGTAAAAAGGAATTACACTATAATAGAAATAATTTCTTTTTCTAGGCACAAAGCATCTTAGGTTCTCTAATGCAAATGAATTGTTTTCTAGGGAATTATGTCTTCCTGTACATAAGAAGAAACTTCTGACCCATGCTTTTATTTCTTAAAGCTGTTTTTCTCTTCATTTAGCTTTGAGAGGTCAGGAGTTCCCGGAGACATCCTTCATCTTCCGGGACTTTATAGGCTGATTTAGAAGTTTGCTCCCGTGACACAAGGTTGAGGCTAGTTAGGCATCTTTATTTTGTAGGATTTGTACTTGCTGCACAAATGCTAATTTATGTTTTTGAATAATATTTTAAAGACATTGAGACATAAGGAAAACATTCAGTTTTACTAGGGGCCCACTACGTTGCTAGATATATTTAGTGGGCACTAATTATTTTAATAAGGGGCATGGCGGTCAAGCAGTTAAAACGCTGGGCTTGTCTGGAAGGTTGGCAATGAGACCTAAGTATCACATGATGGAGCGAACTTCTGTTACTTGCCCCAGCTTCTGCCAACCTAGCAGTTCAAAAGCATGTGAATGCAAGTAGATAAAGAGGTACCACTTTGATGGGGAGATAACTGCATTCTGTGTGCCTTTGGCACATAGTCATGCCAGCCACATGACCACACAACTGTCTTCGGACAATCCTCTTTGGCTGTGAATCAGAGATTAGCACTGACCCCTAGAATCAGACACGACTGATTCACAGCCAAAGAGGATTGTCCGAAGACAGTTGTGTGGTCATGTGGCTGGCATGACTATGTGCCAAAAAAAAATATTTAAATAGAAAGTTAGAAATGGGCTAATAGGATTATACAGCCCAAGTGAACTAACTCAGTTTGTGATTCTTTTATGAGATTTGTTTTTTGCAATTAATTCACATTAATTGTACAAATAATCATATGTTTTCCTGCCCGTTACCTACTTTGTATCCTTTCACTTCAGATTCATTATTCTGTGCTTTAACTTGATCCCAGTTCAGTATAATCTTAGAGTCTGATGAATTCCATATAATGTTTCCAGGAGGCTGACTTGGAGCTGAATTCAAAACACAGAAGTTTGAATATTATTAAGAAGCAAGATTTTTCTTACATAACATAGACTTGTCTATAATGTACGTCAGGTGCTCTAAGTTAAAGATGCATGTTTTATAACAAATAGACAAATTTATAATGCTTTATAATGTGAGAAACAGATACCTGTATATAGTAAAACAAAATTGGACAACAGTTCTGTATACTGATGACAGTTGGGAGCAGGCCTTGTTCTGAACAGAAAACAAATATTTATTTTCCCTGGTCAGCTTTTAATTTTCTGTGTCACAATTATAAAATGAAGGCTGCACTCACAGAAGTATAGTCAATTAAAATACAGGCAGAGCTAATTGAACGACCACTCATTCTCAAAATTATGATGGTGCTGAATGAGGAGGACTTCCAAGGATGGATCATTGTAGAATGGCAACCATTGTAGTGCCCTGCAATCATGTAATTGCCATTGGCAACCTTCACTTGCTGGCTTTCAACAAGCAACATGATAAGTGAAACTGGCCGGAGATTGCAAATGGTAATCACGTGACCACAGGATGCAGCAACTGTGCAGGGTTCATCTAACGATGGCAACTGGGATTGCTGCAACTGCGATTGTAGACATCACGATCACATGAGGTTGCACTTAATAACCGTGTTGCTTATGAGGTTGCACTTAATAACCGTGTTGCTTAGCGACAGAATTGGTGGTCCCAATAACCCTTGTTAAGTGAGGACAATCTGTTCATTAGAATAAAAATCCTGTCTACCCCCGTGCACCATACTCACGTGGCTTTTTGGTTGTCACATTGACTACAGCGCTGGATGGTCCCATCCCTGCTGTGTTGTAAGCTTTGACAGCCAAATGGTATAAAGCACTGCTCTTCAAGTTGGTGATTTTTGCAAAAGTCTGATTGGTCATAGTTTTCATTCTTCCAGCCTGCTCTTCTTTATCGCCATGTTTCCAATATCTAACCTATGCACACATATTTAAATGTATCCTTATTTGAAATCTACAGCTATATAAGTTTATATTATCTGCATTACAATTCTAAATAGATGAGTTTCCGTTACATGCATCTTTAGGTTTTAAAGGAATTCACATGTGCCTGTTATGTAGGTTTAAATTGATACTACTAAATTTGTAATTGATAAAATTTGTAGATGATAAAATACCAATTGCTAAAATTAATCTCTCTTTAACACTGCTGTTATTATCATCATCTTAATAGCAAATTAATCCTCTCCTTTCAATGTCTATGTGTCCTATATAAGCAAAGAACTTCTGTTCCGTATTTGCTTGGATTCTTGATGGATGATTAAAATAGGGATAAACATTTCTGATTTTATATCAAATGAGATGTGTGATATTAATACCTTTACTACAAAGAGGTTTTGCCATAATTCAATTTTAATACAATAATACTTTAATATAAACAATAACGGCACCTTAGTTAATTTTTAGAACTTTCACAGCTCTTCCTAAATCTTTGTAATGCCTGTGTTTCAACAGACAGCAGCTATTCTAAATATTTATTTCATGCATGAAGAAAATAATCTCTTTCTATCAAATGTTACAACTAAAAACTTCCTTGCCTATATCACTTGAGGTTCCATTTACATGCTTGTTTTCAAGATAACATACTCTCTATAGGACATAGAAGTAAAATTTCCCATTTTAACCTCTAGTTAATTATTTTATTGTAATCTAGCTAAAAATAATATTTATTTAGTCTTCCTATGAGCGTGAGAAGAAAAACAGCATTTTGTAACACAGTATACAAAGTGGGATTTAGACTATATGTTGCATAGTTCAAGGAATTTGGGGAGGTAGCAAATGGCTGATTTGCACTTATTAAAACATTTTAAGATTTTTATTTGCAGCCTGATGCATTAAGAACTGAAGCCATATGTCCCTGAAGCTCATTGATAGCAATTAGATTTGTATTTCATTTGTTAATAGTTTTTTCATGCATTAAAAACCAATAAACATTATAAGCAACAACAACCCTGAATGAAAAAGTAATGCACCTACCTCATAGCCCTGTATTCTTCCTTTGCGTTGGATCTGTGGCAGCAAAGACCAAAAGACTTCTATATCTGAAGCAGAAAGGCTTTTGGCAAAGACATTGGTGGGAGCTCTGGTGGGTTCTAAAAAAAAAAGCACATTAATTAGCTGCAGAGTCATCACACCTACAAATATCACTAATTTTTGAATCCACAAGATAAAATCAGTTATAGATGACCTTAGGCCATCTATTAAGAACCTGGTTTACTCAGAACTCTGAAAATTGTGCTTATGCACAGCACTACTGCAACAGGAGTTCTCATCCCTCAGACCGATACCTGCCCGCGGCCTGTTAGGAATTGGACTGCACAAGTAGTGTGCAAGTGAGCGAAGCTTCATTTGTGCATGTGCGGGATCTAGATTGCATACAAAACTATCCTCCCCCATTTTTCTTCTGAAACCTGTCCCTGATACCAGAAAGGTTGGTCAGTGCTGTACTAGAAGGAACGTCTGTTCAAGCCACATGAAAATGTTATGTAATATTTAATCTGAAATCTCTAATTTACAGAGTATAAGGCCAAGAACAAATTAATTCTGTGCTCCCAAGAGTAAAGTGGTTTGTTCTTACTCTTAAGGAGGATAGAAATAATTTTGAATGTTTCTCTGCTTCTACTGTAGCTCATATTTGCATTGGTTTGAAGATGAAAGATGGCAAAAAAAAACCCTATAGGGGTGCCTTTTTTAATGGTGGCATCATCTGTAACATAATTTATAACTCAAATTAGGCTTGCATTCGCTGTCAATCACATTAAATGTTATGTAAATGTTACAAGCAGAAGGCAAGATGAAGAGCAAAAGTAGAGAATAGTATCACATTTAGCAGTTACACTTTTATATCTGTCTAAAATCTTCCTGGTTAGGTGGATGTTAACATGTTTACAGTTGAGGGAAATGTATAGATCCTAGGATTGAATTCATAGGCATTTGTGAAACTGTGTGGCTATAGAAACAAACAAAAAATGGCAAACATCTGGAAGAAGAGCCAGTGTATAATAATAATAATAATAATAATAATAATAATAATAATAATAATAATAATAATAATAATAATAATAATAATAATAATAATAATAATAATAATAATAAATAAAGTTGGAAGGGACCTTGGAGGTCATCTAGTCCAACCCCCTGCTCAGGCAGGAAATCCTATACCATTTCGGACAAATGGCTGTCCAGTCTCTTCTTAAAAACTTCCAGTATTGGAGCATTCACCGCTTCTGGAGGCAGGTTGTTCCACTGGTTAATTGTTCTAACTGTCAGGAAGTTTCTCCTTAGTTCTAGGTTGCTTCTCTCCTTGATTAGTTTCCACCCGTTGCTTCTTGTCCTGCCTTCAGGCGCTTTGGAGAATAACTTGACTCCCTCTTCTTTGTGGCAGCCCCTGAAATACTGGAACACTGCTATCATGTCCCCCCTCATCCTTCTCTTCATTAAACTAGACATCCTAAGTTGTGTCAACTCTTTGTGATTTCAAGCACCATAGGATAACAGGCCCTCCTGTCCTACACTGTCTCTCAGAGTTTGCCCAAATTCATATTCATTGCATCAATGATACTGTCTAACCATCTCATCCTCTGCCGTCCCCTTTTCCTTTTGCCTTTAATCTTTCCCAACATCAGAGTCTTTTCCAATGAGTCCTCTCTTCTCATTTGATGGCCAAAGTATTTAAGCTTCAGCTTCAGTATCTGTCCTTCCAAAGAACAATCAGGGTTGATTTCTTTCAGGAAGAGGAGCTAGTAAGTCCTGATTATTTTCAGCTTTTAGATCTTTTGAACATGATTGTAATCAGGCTGAGCTAGGCTGACTATTTTTAAATCTGTCTGCCAGCCGATCTTCAGAAATTTAGGCAAAATCTGACTTTGAGTTAAAGACAAAACTGAATTCAAGATTAAGTTGAAACTCTGTGATTAGATTCAGGTCTTTAAAGACTGAACTTGTATGGGTTATGATTTACAGCTGAGTATTACTATCTTCATTGTGGAGATTATCCAATTATGTTCAAAAAAAATCAAGCAAGATTTTATTGCTAAAATTAATTTAGAGAAAAATGTACTGCTATAGACAGATAAGGGAATAGTTCATAATTAGACAAGATTAATTCATGCTAAATTTCAGTATCATTCTTCAGAGAATAAATGCTCAACAGACATTAATTATTCATATCTGTTTATATGTACACACATACATACACATAAAATAGGGTTAGCAATTATCAAAAGGCTTTACAAAACATTATCACAATCCTAATGTAATTTCGGAATAGGTTTAAACTTAATATGCAAACATGCTACTGCATGTGCTGCCAACACTGATAATAGTGCCATTAAGCATTAAAATGAGAAATTAACATTTTAATTTGTGAAAATATTTTGACCCAAAAGGTCCTCTTAAACCTCTCAATGAGCAGTGCGACATAATGCATGTCTCAAATGAATTATCTCATTCTTCAAACAAAATGTCACCATGATTAATATTAACTTACAAGAGAATGAAACCTAAAATTGGGTACATGCCATTTCTTAGCAGCATATGTGGACATTAACAATAAGAGGGATGCAAGGCCATTTCGAAAACAACCAGCTTATCATATACTGCCAGATTATTTGGCTATGCTTACCTTCATCAGCTGAATAAACAACCGTGACAGGGCTGAAAGGACCTTCTCCTTTGTTGTTGTACACTCCAACTTTAACTTCGTACGGTGAAAATGGAGGTAAACTCTCATTCCGAAAGACGTATTTGGAGGCATCTGGGGAAACCACTACTGTCTGCATCCAGCTTATTGTACCAACTGGGCGGAAGGCAACAACATAGCCAAAGCCTCCTCCATTCTGTAACTCTTCTGGCACTGTCTATACCAAGAGAAGAAACATGGAAACAGGTTGATGGAATAAGTTGTGTTTGTTAAGAGGCATAATAACATTTATCCCGGAAGAATTTAGAATTAAGAGGTTCACCTTGGAACATCTTTTCCTGGCAAAGGTAATAAGCACTCAATTTTAAAAGCATCCTATGTTTTATTACTAATTTGTTTCAGACCGTTCGTGTCCTTTTAATAGTCTATTTGCTTTCTGAAACGCCTTTAGTCCTAAAATAGTGTAAGTTAGAAGAAGAACAAACTATACTTATAAACATTACAGACAGTTAGTAATCAAGGCCGAAGCATCTAACAGCCATCTGCAAAGAGACAATTGTAAGTTTATTGTCTCCCATAAATGCACTAGCTGTGGTTTGATCCAAGTAAAGGTTATACTCGAATAAACTGCTTATGCAGATGGAACATTACTTTCTGCTTTATATAGCAGCTACAATTCTTGACAACAATAGCTGAATAGCATCCTTCTTTAGCTCCGAGTCACAAACGTGAGAAAGGCTTCTATTACAGTATTTTTGAAGCAGAATAAGAAAAGAGCTTTAGCAACATATTAAGTTTTTCTAAAAGCATCTTGGTGGAGCTTAGAAATGTTTTTGGTTCTTTAGTATTACTATAAATGGAAAATTGATGCCTTAGGTTTTTTTCCAAATTCTATTAGTTATATTCTCATTCCCTTTGATAGGAAGAGCTACTGTACATCAAGGCAGAAGGAGGGAACCACTTTAGGATGATGATGAAAAATATCAATCATCAACTCTACCTTAGCCTTTGTGCTGTCTATATTAACTGTTCTGCATGTCTGGGAATTCTGGGAGTTGAAACCTGTATAACTTAAAGTTGAGAAACACTGGTCTACTCAATAAATTTATAGCACAGAATGTAAGAGGAGAATATGCCACCTTGTTCTTTGCCTCCAGCAGAAGGGTGACCTTACAAAACATTTATAGTGCCCACCCTGTCCTATAGCCTTGATCTAAGAAGGACTGATAGTGAGGAACACATTATCTTGTCAGCTTACACCACAATCAATCTTGTAAACAAGGAATATCCAGTAGGCTTTCTGGAATTCCATGAGGTTCAATCAAAATGTGAAAACTTGGAAGCAGATGGCAGAAAAAAGTCTAATAAAATGTACCTCTTAAGATTTAAACAGTGCTGGCTTACTGTTTTGGCATGTGATAAGACTGACATGATAATCCCATATTTGGTGTAGGATACTGCTATTTCATTCCTAATTTTTTTTATTTTGGTAGCCTCTCTACCTCTGGTAGTTTTTCCAGAGGAGCTACTGTATGTTGGCACTAAGAGCATAGACCTAATTGTATGAATCACACACACATAAAATTTCACCCACTATGATACTATGACATCAATCTAACATGTAGACCTCAATGTTTTGATAGTTATTTCTCTGCATCACTGCTTTTGTTCAGCACATAAGCCTGCTCTTTATATCATAAAGAGAGATGGTGTTTTATATGATATCTGCACCACCGAGAGTTTTGTGAGAGAAATGCAGCCTTACAAATTTGATTAATCAATTAATAAATACAATTATGATTGCCCAAGCCTGCAAGAATTTATAAAAAAATAGTCTGAATCTATAGTGTTTCTGAGCTATCACACAGAACATGACACATTTTCCACCTTGACTTTTGGACCTCAAGTCTAGTCTGGCTCGCTAGACTTTGCCTTATGTAAATGAAATGTGTGTGTGCGTGTAAGAGAGAAGGGGGAGGCATTTAAAGCTTTTAGCTCAGAAAGTGAAAAACCTAACCTATAGCCACATTTGTTTCTATGTATTCACATTCTCTGAATAATTAAGAACAAGCAGCAGTGCTCTAATGTTCACTTTTTTCACCTCTTTTTCAGCAAATTTTTTAAAGCACATATATTCCATGCTCAAATATAGTTCTCTTTAGAAGTAAAGTCTAGGCCTTTGAAACTGTTCAAACTATTAGATCACAGACTCTCCAGTTTTTCACCAATGTCTCTCTCCACACATTTGTGTGCTGTTTCTACTTTTGCAGATGAAACATAGTGTAAATTTTGAAGCAAAGAACATGACTACTTTAACAAAGATGTGAACAGAAGACTTGCATTGGAAGTGAGGTGTAAACTAGTAGCAAGCAAACAGTTTAATCTTGAGGCAATTACCTGACAAGAGGCCTGTTTGCAACGTTTCTAAGTTTAACAAAACATAGGTCTATATGTTTCATCATTTTCATTATATTTCTTTCATAAACATTGTTCCCAATAAGCATAAATTTTGACTGTTGGAAAGAACAAAATAAGTTGACTATGACAATGGTGAAAGGAGAGTTCTAGCTGGTGTTATGGTTCCGGCTAATGAAACACTTCAAAGAACTTCCAGGCATTGATTTTCCTAAAAATCTTTATTTATGTTACAAAATGTCGGCACAGGCATGACGAAGGTATGCCAAGATCTAAATTCTCTTCCCCTGAGCAATTAAATTATCAGCATGTTCCCTCCCTAAATTAGCTGTCATATGTCACGTTATCCAATTAGTGTGAAGGTCAAAGGTTTCCTTCCTCTCTCTTTCCCGGGCTTTTCCCTCCGTCCTCTTCTGCTCTGCATTAACTCTAAAAATACCAGACAGTTCTGCATATTGTCAAAGTAAGAATATACAGTATTTGCAGCATTGAAGCTGGCTTGCTATCTCTCTCAAGCAGATAATTGTCTAAAAAATATCTTCCTCCTTGGTCATACTTGGAAGAAAAAGAGAGAGAATGATAGAAAGGTATTAATTCATCATGAATGCATATATATAACAACCCTAACACTCAAGCTGACATTTGTAACATTGATATTCCCTCAAGTTAACAATTATGCCACACTGGCTCTCACATTCTGAGTTAGCCCTGGATTAAAATGATAAATCTAACATCTTAAAAAAGAGGATCAAATAAAATCCTAAAACATCCCTAGCTTACTCCCAACTCTTACTTGCTAGGTTCCAATGCTACAGTCTCTTGGGACTTAGAAGCCATAAATATGAGAAACAGGAACAATACATTTTTTTTAAAAATGCATATAATGAATAGTATAAAAGAAGGATGGTGGTGCAATGGTTAGAATGCAGTATTGCAGGCTAATTCTGTCAATTGCTAGGAGTTCGATTCTGACTAGCTCAAGATTGACTCAGCCTTCCATCCTACCAGTTAAATGAGGACCCAGATTGTTGGGGGGCAATATGCTGACTGGGTAAACTATGAAGCAGTATATAAGTCTAAGTGCTGTTGCTACAGTAGTTGTTCTGGTAGTCCTTGGCTAGATGTCACAGTGATGGTGAATTTCCTTCACAGCATCTTTGTAGTGCTTGTGTGTTCAACCTCAAGGTCACTTCCCAGATTCCAGTACAGTGCTAAAGTAACTGCTGAGGCATATGGTGGCCAGCCATTCTGAAGATGGGATCCACCCATCTCAACTGGCCTTTGATAATCGGGTTCAATGCTGATGACTCCACATGATCCAAGACTTCCAGATTGGAGACATGCCTTGTGAATAAATGCCAATATTAGAGCAGAAAGTGCATATGTGAAATTTCTCTGCGTGTTTGATGTGCCTTCAGTACAGAGTCCAGGGCTCCTATCCATATAGGAGATAAGGGATAATCACACTTCTGAGCTCTGTAGATTTTTGTGGAGATAAAGTTATTGTGTTATTGAGCACTTTATTGTGAAGCCGCCTCAGTTGTCTGATTGGTCTTGCTGATCCTGGAGTCAATTTCTCTGTCCAAAGACCCAGTGCTTGAGATGATGCTTCCCAAGTATTACTGCCTGATGTAACCATTTCAAGTCATAACTGATCATTAAGAAAACAAATGATGTCCCTCCTGACTCCGTACATCACTTACCTCCCATATTATAACTAATTCAGATTTAGTACCACCACCTCCACTGACATTGGCTGGAGTGACTTCAGGAACTGCAAAAGGGAAGACAAATACTGTACTGTAGCAACCAGGCCAAAATGCAAATCCGATGCTATAATAACTTATTGTAATGATTTTAGATATAAGTATGTTAGGACTTAAGACAAACTCAGTTGCTTGAAATTTCAAGGCAATTTGCATAAACAAAATTGCTTTTCCTAAATTTTCCAGATTTTTTGTTTATTGTATATTTTTAATTAAGATGAACTTACTTTTCAATGCAGTATTATTGTGCTTTTCCTGCATAATTGCATTGCTACAAATGTCCTTAATCTTCTTGCCACTAATGACTTCAATCAGCTTTCTAAAACTGTGGGTCATGACCCCCGTTGGGAAAGAACAGTGAGGGAGGTCTTAATTTTAAAAAAATCTGCATCAGAGACAGATTGAACCTTGGATTTTTGAGTATTGCTAAATTTACAAAACATTTTTTTTCTTTAATAGCAGCTTCCTTCTTTAGCAAAAGAATGAGGATTCTATGAACGATTAACAATACTGCACTCTATTCTTGATGTTTTGCTATGTCTCTCTGATATTTCTGCTGCCTGTCGTGATATTTTGTACACTTCATAAAAGTGCACATATTAAGTGTACTGATGAGTGAATTTCAGTTTTTTATTGATGATTTTTAAATATAAAAAATTATTTACAGAAAAGGTAATTTATTTTTGGAAACAATGAGTAAAACCATATCCATATCAAACTATTGGTTCACTTAACATTCATGTGACCAACCCATTTTAGGGCTGTTACCACATATGACCGTAATGGGTAAGCTCCATTAGGGTCATATGTCAAGGACCAATTGTATATTAAATTACTTTCTCCTTTACTTGTGAAACTATTTATGCCAAATATGTGCTTTATTTAATATCAAAAAATATTGATCGAAATATTGTTTCTTTTTCTAATCCTACTTACGAGCCTCTTCAGTTCTTCGTTTCTCTGATGGTTTGCTTGGCTCCCCAATTCCAATAAGGCTGGCAGCTACTATTCGGAATTCATATTCAACCCATGGGTTCAAGCCTACCACCGTTGCTGTAAACGTATTTCCATCAATGACATCAGGCACTGGAAGAAATGTTATGGATCAGGAAAGAGAGAATGAAAAAAAAAGTATGCTTGATAATCACTGTATAGTTGAAAAGTCATTATATACATATAATTTTAAAGGTTCAAAATTTACTGCTTAAGAAACACAGTAAACAGGAAAACAAACTGAGTGGAAATAATAGACTGTTAGGCTACAGAATTTAACTATGAGTTGGCTGTTCTTATTTTTTATCAATACTGAATTTATGGTTAACAAAATCAGGACAGAAGAGGTGGAATCAATGCTAATCAGTTGATTACCATAATTGATTAGTTATAACTAATTTGATGGAAAGAAAAAACAAATGGTTTGGGGAATGGGTACAGAGGACTAAATAAGAAGCCGTCACCAGACTGAATAAAATTGAAACAAAAGAATGAAATATTTTGAAATGAAGCTGTGAAGTAAGGGATCACTGCAAGGAGTACCAAAGATACGTGTGTGAGGTTTGTAATGAAACTGTAGAATTGAAATGACTGTAAGTACAGTACTAGCGTCGAAGGAAAAATTCTAAAAAAGGAAATTAAAAAATTCTGTAACAATGGTGAAAATGGTAAGTCTTTAGGTGTACAGATGGTGCTGATACTGGAAAAATCTTAAAATATGGATGTGGTTTGCCTGATGAGCAACAGTATCACTTGTCTAACCGAAGTGTGGAGACTGCATTTGTGCCTAACATACTGTAGGAAGAATGGCATTGTTTTCTATTCAAAACCAAAGGTAGCTTGCTAATCCTAGCATGATTGGCAGAATTCTGACTAAAATGATAGGAGTGTTAACAATAAGCAAAATTTGATAAGAGCAGCACAGCTTTATTCCAGGCACAGAGGGTAGAGATTAAATATTGCTGTTTAGCAGACAATTAAGACATGTATGGTTGGGAAATGTCTATTGTATGCTTCTTAATTTAATGAAATGAATAGGATTGAGTTGTGGAATGCTTTGATCAGGCTCACAGGAAGTGTATATCTGATGGATATAAAACATATAGCACATGCTTAACTAATGGTTCAGACAGCCACAAACAGGGAATAAGACAAGAATGTGTGTTAGCTCCTTGTTTAATGTATTCATGAATAAATATAAAGAATGCTTTAGTAAAATTAGAAGTGTGTTGGTTAATTTCCTAAATATATATATATATATATATATCTAATTTTGCATGTAAGTGATGCTGTGTTTTTGAGTGAGAAATGGAAAGGTTCATTGTGAATATTACATAAAATAAGGAATGTGGATCTGAAAATTAAGGTGGAACAAGGTAGTTAGGTTAAAGTCTGGAGAATGATTGCATGATAAAATACAAACCCCAAACTTGAGAAATAAATGCATTTGTGTCCCTTGGAAGGATATTTACTACAGGTTATAAACTTTATGAAGAATTTTTAAGGTGTTAATGCTAGCTAATGTTAGTGGAAAGTACATGGTCTGTTAAAAGTAATGAATATTTTTCAAAAGAAGAGTTGGGTATAAAAGCATCCTTCTGCCCACTTTGTCACAAGGAAAGTTGGCTATGTCAGGTAAAATAAAAAGCTGAATGGAGTAGGCATACGATACTCAAGCACTTATAGTAAAACAAAATAAAGTAAAGAAAGAATGTCTACAGAGATTCTCAGTCATCCAGGTCATGGTTGTCCCAAAGGTACTTTTTCAAGAGGCAACTGGACTTTGTTTTTCTTTTCCTTTCAAGTAAAAACAAAAAGTCCAGTTGCCTCTTGAAAAAGCACCTTTGGGACAGTAAAGAAAGAATGTATGGTGAAAGAATATGGATAGAATACGAAAAGAATTGACTTGATTGAGGGAATTGATATAAATTAGACTTAGTTAATAGTTCTTTCTCTTTTTCTTATTTCTTATGCTTTGTTGTGCACTGTATAACATTGCTTACCATGAAAGGGAACAACATGATGAATATGAACTTGTAGGAATTATTGATTTTCTTATTTTCTCTTTGAAGATCATCGTATATGCTGTATTTTCTGTTTATTTATCACATTTTATAGATTTATGCTGACTTGACCATTTTGTGTATATAGAAAGGTTTAAAAAAAATCACTCTGTATGCTTTAAAGTGCTTGTGTACCTGTATTTACTCCTTGCCATCCAACAGAAAACGGGGTCCTTCCTTGAATAACGTATGTTGTAATGGGACTGCGATTATCTGCTCCTGGTCTCCAAGAAACCTGAGCTGTAGTGTCTGTTATCTCATCAATTGTCACAGCTTCAGGAGGACCTGGGGGACCTGTTATGAAACATCCAAAATAAACAAAAATACATTTTGGTTCCCCTCAGTGAGGTATACATAACAAATAATAGTCTGCAGAAGTAGTCCACATTTAAGATGAAGAGTTGCAAGACTTTCCTGTTCAAGTCTAAGAAAAAAGAGGTATTATGAAAATCTGTTCTTTGTAGAAGGAACTGCAGGAGATCCAGATGCAAAATATATTGTCCAAAGTAGCCCAATGATTTCAATATTTAATCCATTCTACACTGCCTACTTCCGCAGAGTTTTCAGTGCCTGTGATGGTGATGTAACCTTTAACAAACTTGAAATGTTTGGGATATTTTGGGCATTATCTTTTTGATTTGGATCAGTTGAAATTCTTGGCACTAAGGGATAAATTCTGTTATAAAACTTTATTCTAAGTTATTTTTATTCTTAATCTAAGTTTATTCTGACATAGATAAACTTTAAATACAGTTATCAAAGTTACATACTTTTTTTTAGCAGAGATATGTGTTCCTTAGCATAAGAGGTACAAGTATTATTATTTTTGCCCGTTTTGCTCAGAAAATCCTTTTTTATGCAGTAGTTCAGTTTTTAAAAAGGGCATATAAGAATTTTTTTTAAAAAATAAATGAAAAAGAACATTTGCAATAGTGAAAAATACAAAATGTTTGAATTCCTAAAATCTTTCTAACCTGAATGTAGAATGTTATCAGTAGGAATGCTATAGACTTTCAATACAATCTTATTCACATTCATAGGGAAGTAAGCCCTAAAGCAGTGGTGGTGAATCTATGGAGCGGGGGCAGGGACAGTTTTTGGACACTCGGTCTCTAAAAGGTTCGCCATCACTGCCCTAAAGGCTCAGTGGTTTATCTTTGCAGATAAGTTTTGCCTTAGCCTGAAACACGTATCCAGTGTAATTTTTGCATGTCTTCTTAGAAATGGAGAGATTCAATGACATCTTTACATTATCTCTTTGTGCAAGATGGCAGTGAGCTTAGAAATGATTAATGTTTGGGGGCGGCAAAATGATTTCATGAGTTATTTCACAGTATCGGGGTTTTGTTTTTTTGCATGAAAGCTGTGATGTGGATACTGTCTTGTCTGACCTGGGTACCTTCTGCTGACCTATAAGAAGGTAAAGGTTTCCCTGTTAGTCATGTCTGACTCTAGGGCGTGATACTCCTCTCCGTTTCTTGGCTGAGGGAGCCAGCGTTGTCCAAAGACAATTTCCATGATCATGTGGCCAGTATGGCTATAGGCCAAAGGCGCATGGAACGCTGTTACCTTCCCATCGAAGTGGTATCAATTTATCTACTCGCATTTTCATGTTTTCTAACTGCAGGAGCTGGGGCAAGTAATAGCTCACCCCGTTGCATGGAGCTTGGGTCTCAAACCTGGGCTGTCAACTCTCCAGCTGACAAGCTCAATGTCTTTAGCCATTGAGCCATCGCGCCCCCTCAGTGCTGACCTGTAGCACTGTACTTTTTACTAGGAGATGGACTTTTGCCTAAGTGGCCATATGATTAGAGCAAATCTATTCACTGAGGATTTCCCCAGATCTGGAACATTCTCATTTCAGATATTCACCAAAATCCAATAGAATGCCTTTCTGATTAGAAGACTTTATTAGGAAAACAAAATTCTGACTGAGGATCAGCATATGAGAAGCAATAAGGACTTCTCATTCTCTCTAACTCTTATCACTTGTTTGCCAATTGCCCTCCCTACAGTTACACAGCTGTGAATCATATTGGTTACACCAAACCATACCCCTGAAGAACGATGTAAGTTTATTAGCCCAATAATTGTACTTCGGTGCCCATGGAGGCTTCATCCCATTCCCCTCTATTTTGGTACCTTGTTTTTGTTTTTTTACATTCCTTTTCCCCATATCCCACATTCTGGAGGTCTTCCATTCCTCAGGAAATAGATGGGAAATCTCTGTTTTAAAGGTGAAATCATAGTGATGACTGAGAGTTGAAGTCACAATTTTAGCTGCTCTTTTCAAAATGATATTGAAAATGAAACTTTAAAAATAAAGTAGATTTAACATTTAATTTTTTATTTATTTTATACTACAGGCTATACTGTCAGGAACTTTGTCATACAGTATTAAATAAGTCTTAACAATACAGTTTGAACTGTACATATATATTCCATAAATCAATTATTGACAGGCATGCAATTTCTCAAGGTTTTCTAACAGTTCTGACTTTTATTATGAACACAAATTGCTATGTAATATATTTGTTTTTTAAATATGTATTTAATTTACTAAATAACACACATTTAGTTTACTAAATATATATGTTGGACTCTGCTTGCAAAAGATGTATTACTTAATTTCAGTAACAACATTGTGAAATGCTCTAAATGTCACCTTAGGCTGCACTTATTCAAAAATAAACCCCTTGAATTTAGTGGGATTCACTCTTTAAGTAAGCATGCACCAAATTATGATTATAAGTTAAGTTTTCATCATGATGATTCTTTTCCTATAAGAGTTCTCTCTATTGATCATTAGGGATTGTGTGTATAGTATATTATGGTATATAATCTTATATATCTTTCACACGGCTGCTTTTTAAAATGGCTGCTTAAAGAAGATTCACCAGCTGTGAGAAAGAATAGTTTGAATGTGTTTGTTGGAAGCACCTAGCACAGTCTTTCCAAGAGTAGATTCCATAGTAACACATCAAATTAAAATATAACACATCAAATTAAATGAGATTTGTGCTGAAAACTGTAATTTAAAAAAAATGACGACTTTAATAGAAAGCTTACATTTAACTAAACAAATTAGCTTCTATTAAGGTGCTACAGAATGCTTTAAAAGAATAAGAGTTGGAAGGTCTTCTAATCCAACCCCCTGCTCAAGCAGAAGACCCTGTACCAGGGGTAGGCAACCTTGGCTCTTTTATGACTCGTGGACTTCAACTCCCAGAATTCCTGAGCCGGTTGCATCATGCGGAGGCTGTGCCCACCCCAGCTCTGGCAATGCAAAAAAAGTCTCGATACATCGTGACACGTCACATGTCGGGTTTGACAGCCATAGTCTAGTTTTTTACATTCCTCCAGTGATGGAGCTCCTGCAACTCCTGAAGGCAAGCCATTCCATTGGTTAATTGTTCTCACTGTTAGGAAATTTCTCTTTAGTCCTTTTTTTTTAGTTTATTTTGCCGAATTTGATGCCACTGAATTTGTACACTTAAATGAAATGTCAATTACAATGAGTAGTGAGTTTTTGACTTAAGTTAGGCTCTAACTCATTTGTTTGATTAAGGAAACGTATGTTTTTCATCATGAATGAATATCAGTAACAAAAGAAAGTTTGGCTGGTGTTCCCTTTTATCCACTAGATGGTGCAGTGTGGCTAGAAAATGGAACATTTTAAAAAAAAAATCCTACAACTCCAGATGCAAGAATTCACTCTGTTCACGGACGTCTGTAATGCATTTTCTTCTAAAAGACTCCTATTAAAATGTAAGATTATTTCATCCAAAAGGATGTATATACTTGAGAACTTCGAGTATTACAGATATTAAACATGTGGCAGCCTAATTTCTGAGTATTTAAACTGTTCATTGAACCTTGTTCTCATTAAGTGGAGCATGCATTTACTAAAGCTACAATATATCTTTTAATTCCATGAGGGAGCAGCTGATAAACTGCAGCTGCCTTTTTAAATGGACAATGAACATGCTCTCCATTTTCCCACCTCCCAACTACTCTAGAATAGCTAGACTAGACTAGGAAGTCTTCCATTGTGCTTTTCAAGGATAAAAAATATATAAAAGAAATATACTGAATTAAAGCAGAAGCATTATACTGGATTAGCGGCCATTGCAAAATAAATGTGAGTAATACATGATCAGGGTATTTGCCTGATTGATACAGTGTTATTTATTGCATTTAATAAGAATCAATACTTTTATTTAAGAACTGAGTATAGCAGACCCACGTTTCTGTTTTGTCAGCTTTGCTCCCATATATATTATATTGAGGAGGTATAAAACATTACCTGGAGTCTCATACAGGCAATCCTCAACTTACAGCCACAATTGAGACCAGAATTTCCATTGCTGAGTGACACAGTCATGAGGTCAGATATCATCTCATCACCTATCTTAGCAACAGTAATTGTGGCACTTCCCATTGCCGACGTTAAATCCTGTTCGTGGAGGACCCACCCCAAATCCAAACCCACCTGGCCTATGTCCCTCCCAACCCCAAGCCTCAGTGAGGTAAAGAGCTGCCTCAAACTCTCTCCACTTGCTTATCTCTCTCCCCATCTCTTCCCTTTGGGTCATCCTACCTCCTACCTTGCAGGAAGGCAAGGGGTCCCAGAATCATGCAGCTGTGGAGGTGCTTGCCATACTCCCAGTGAAGAGTTTCTTGGCATGCCACAGCTCTGGGGATGCAAGAAGCCCCTGAGTTATAGCACAGTATGAAGCTGCAGCAATTTCTGGAAGCCTCAGATGCCCCAGGCTAGCCCAGAAGTGCAACAGAAAGGGGCTTTTTAGCAAACCATGGCTCTGGGGTTTCAAGAAGCCCCTGAGTGAAGCCTTTTGCAGCATGAATCCCAGCCAGAGCTTGACCAGCAGCACAATAACAAAGCTGTAGCCACCCCAATCAAGTCCCAGCTACAGCTGTCTTTCCTCTTCATGCTGCACTCTGAGGTCTCTATTGTCCTTACTCTGCTGCCACAGCTGGTCTTTGTCAAATCTTACTTGCCTGCCCTGCCCTTTGCAACACAGCTGCTGGCCATGTAGGCCATCTTCTCCAGGTCTCTTGAACAAACTGCCAGGAGCAACCTGGGAAAGAAAGCCAGTAGCTGCCTCACAAAGGGCCAAGCTGGGCATGCTTGGTGAGCAGTGGGAGCAAAAAGATAACAAAAGGTCAGCGAGGGAATGAGGGGGCAAAAAGGACATCGATTTGAGGAAAATAGGTAGATGGAAGAGTTGTAAGTCACAAGTGCCCGGATTTTGATCATGTGATCTTCAATGGCCATAACTTTGGGGATTAGCCATACATCCCTTTGTACAGCACTACAGTAACTTCAAATGGTCACTGAATAAATGTTCATAAGTCGAGGACTACTTGTATTTGGGAACTGTCTCTTTCCATATGAGGTGAACTGTAGTTTGCAATCAGCAATAAGTGCTCCATTATCTGTTTCAAATATTATGGATGGGATTATAAAAGATGGCTTCCCAATAGTGTCACCTCACCTCAACAATATAAGACCCTTCTAAAAGGCTCCTTTGCTTAAATTTACAGGACTACCTGAATCTAGACAATCTATAATATTAAAAATTTAAAAATACAGACAAAAAAATAATAGGCATCTGGAAAAACCCATACTAATCTTTAAAAAAGTCATGTAATATACATGGTCTGGGGAACAGGTAGGTTTTAAGAAATCTTTTAAAAGGGTGAGGGTGAAACAAAACTCTGAGCTATATACTTCCAATGGATGGGTCCTAGATTCTATCAGATGATACTGTTTAATGCAGAGGTGGGGAACCATGGCCCCTTTATGACTTATGGACTTCAACTCCCAGAATTCCTGACCCAGCATGGTTATAAGTTGACTACTATATGTAGAAGAGGTAAAGAGAAAAATCAATACACCTAGCTGGCTTTTTCTCTTTGCCTCTTTTACATATAGTTGTCAACTTATGACCAATGCTGGCTCAGGAATTCTGAGAGTTGAAGTTCACAAGTCATAAAAGGCTCCCCACTTCTGCTTCAATGGATGGAACCTTGTGTATGCCAATTCTTCCTGAAATAGATTCAGATTCCACTGATGACCAGTCCCTGAGCAATGAAAAATATAGCTTTTTGCATAAGTCTTTGGACTACAGTGAGAATCGGTATATTGATTTTTCTCTTTGTCTCTTCTACATATAGTCATCAACTTATGATCATTTCTTTAGCTACTAGTTAAAATTATAACATGCTGAAAAAAGTGACTTATGACTGATCCTCAGACCATGTGGTCATCTAACTTGATCGTTACAATCCAGACACTTGACAACCCAGCTACGTACAACAATTGCAGCATCCTGTAGTCACCTGATCACCATTTGTGACTTTCCCAGCCAGCTTTTAACAAACAAATCAGAGGGAAGCCAAAAGGAATGGTTGCAAGTTGTGGTCATGGGATATCTAATGTGACTGTGACAAAAAAGATTGCAAAATTAGATGCAGTCATATGATGCCTCATTTAACTGCTGCACTGCTTAACAAATTCCCCACTGTGGTCGTAAGTTGAGGACTACCTGTATTCCGTTTTTGTTTTTTGCTGCAACTGACAAGGTTCAGTTTCTTTATTACAATGTTTTTACATGATCAAAAGACAATATACAATGTTTACGTAACTGACAAATGTGCAGCCATTCCTAAGCACAGTGACGCTAAAAGGATGGATTGCTTATTATAATCTCACATGATCTCTGCCCCTTTCATCCTTGCATTGCAGTGTCTCATGCAAGTGAGGGAAAAATTTTGCACTGCAATGTTGTGGCATGTGTACCTTGACCCCTCTGTGAATGTTTGATACTTGTGAGATCAGACTATCCAGAAAAGAGGCATTTGATAGAAATGGCAATCAGGGAAATTAGATTCTAAGAACAAGTATCCTTTACTTGTTACAGCTTTCCCCCAAATATTCAAGCCACATTAACCTTCCACTGGGACAACAATAAATTGCCACTAGATTAATGTATAGCTTTTAGCGTATAAATCTCTCTTGACTATATCGGTCAAACAAGCAAACTAAACTACCTGCAGGAGTCAAGCACAGTAGTCAGGGTTTGCCCTGAGGGGACTGCATAACTGATGTAGCCAACATAGGGCACTAAGTTCAGTGATTTGGGGTCACACTGATTTTTTTTAAGCACCATCATTTGCATTTTGTAGTAGCAGTACGTTTACCAAGCAATGCTTAAAAGGTGGAGAGCAACAGAGCAAAGTTCCTCTGCCACAGTAACGTGACCGCAGTACTTGGTACTTCGTCACAGTACTTGGTCACAGTAACATGACCAAGAGGTCATCAGAAGTCAGAGGCAGAGAGTGTGAGATGGAAAGAATAGAAGAGAGGGCAAAAAGGCTACAGGCAAATTATTGCTGCCAAAGCAACGGAATCATGCATGCTGGTTGCAGTCAACCTCATTTGCACATTGCATGCCATAAAAAAAAAAACAAATAAAACAAGCAATCCTCCTCCCACACACATATAAAATGGAGACAATTCATGCCTTGAGCAATATTTTACACAATATTCAAAGCAATATTCTTTACCTAGCTATAATAATTATTAGCATATGTTAAACACTTCTCTCTCGTACTTGTATAGGCAATCCATGGTGGGGGTTTTTTGGATTATTAGTTGAAGTAACAAAAACCTTTTGAACTGTGCTTTATGTTATTATTTGCAGTGGTTTTGCAACAACAACAACAGCAAACAAAATTCAAATACCTCTTACAATCAGGTCTGCAGCAGCTGACAGTTTGTCCACGCTTGTTTGCACCATGCAGACGTATTTTCCAGCATGATTCAGCTGGATGCTTCTGATCATCAAATCACCAGCTGAATCCTGCTGATAAAGTAGGAAAAAAATGTTACAACTACTTTACAAAGAGCTCTGAATAGCATTATCATATGACGGCCACTTGGCTAATGAATTTCTTTTACATCAACTGATGAAAGTGCAAGGCATGACTTATGTAAACTACCTGGAGTCTACTGAGAATGTGGTGGTCTACAAATAAAAACTAAATCCAGTAAAATAAATAATGCAAAATGTGTGAACTTCCTCAGAATTAAAACAGGAAAGTATGGCTCCTTGTAAACAACAGAACAACAGAACAGAACAACAGAATTTCAGGTCAATCAAGGGCTTTACCATTAATGTGGTATGCAAAAAAGGATTGAGGTTTTTTTTAAAATGTTCTACCTAAATGTCCAGTTTACAACCTTCCTTGGTATTTGGACATCTGTTTTCTGTGTATCTTCATTTATTAGCTTAACCCAAAGATGAGACATCTACAGTAGTTTCCAGAGCTTTGTGGCACATTCATGATTTAGATGGACCACATATTTGAATAAAGACTACACAAAGACTGCAGTCTAGAGGTTTTTGCATTACTTGGCATAGAACAATATCATTTTTTTTTCAAGTGCAATACCTCTGTAGCCACTTAGCAATTGTATGGATTCAATTATAGCTTCGGTGTGATTGTGCAACATCAGAAATATTCTGTGTACTCATGCAAACACCTGAGAGTGGCCATGCAATAGTACAGGGGTCTTCAAACTTGGCCCTTTTATGACTTGTGGACTTCAATACGCAGAATTCCTCAGCCAGCGTGTCTGGCTGAGGAATTCTGGGAGTTGAAGTCCACAAGTCATAAAAGGGCCAAGTTTGAAGACCCCTTCAATAGTACTTGAAATTCCTTGTTATGTTTGAACTTAAAGAAAGAGGGATTAGATTAGAAATCAGATTTTTTTTTTTAAAAAAAGATACGTTTGACATATATTGAACTACCATTGAGTTCAATAAAGAACGTGGGTTAGTTTAGAAGATAAAACAAAATATTTCCATCTGATCTAGTATTATATGTTGATTAACATTACATTCTTTCTTAGAATTAGAGCCTTTGGCATGAAACATTCTGACCCTTCCACCTTTTTTATAATGGCTATTCTATACATTGTTTTTTATTTAACATATTTATATGTATTATCATAAAGAATGCTTGAAATGCTCCCTGCATAGAGATAAAACTTATTTTCTTGTGTGCCTGAAATTGCTGTTTTCCTGGAAGGGGTTAGTTTTAAGTTCTAAGAATGTTGACCAAAGTTTTCAATCTGAAAAATCACACAGCCTGTAAACTATAGTTCCCTAACCTTTCTGGCTTTGTGGCCTGGTTGGGGGGGGGAGAGGAGAGGGTTCTGTGCACGCGCACATGCAGCTCCATTTGCATAAGCAGTGGGCAGACACACCCGCTGCTCGTGCAAATGGAGCATGCACGCACACGCTCGCCCAATGCTTGCGCAAATGGGGATGTGTGAGCACATGCTTTCACACGCCACTTCCACAGCCCGGTTCCAAATGGTTCAAGGCCCGATAGTGGGCCGTGACCTGGGGATTGAGGACCTCTGCTGTAGAAGAAAACTAAGGGGAGATGGAAACTGTTTGAACTTTAGTAGCTACTTTGAACCTTTTTGCACAGCTGAACATTCCTACATAGGGCAACTAGTCTTAGGTATAGTTTTCTGTTCTGACATTCAGTTCAAAGAACAGCTTTGTGTCTCTCATTTTAGAGTTTGGCGCAGCTGTCCTATATATTAGTGTTCTATAAAAAGAAATAGTCAGTTTCTCTCTGAGATTTCAGTTATAGTTTGCAATATTTTTTTTTAACAAAATAAGAATGAATTTCATTGACAAAACTGACAAATACTGAAGAAATAACTATCCATTTGATTCCTCCCGAATGCACATTACATGGAAAGCAGAACATTCCAAGAAATAAGTACTTGGATCATGTGATCAAGAAGCTACTATAGTAACATAAAAATTAGAGAAGTCAAATATTTTATTGCTAAAGTTATAAACAGCTATGTTTTGAGAACATAAGTGTGAGCAGACTTAGGGTTAACAACTGAGCAGACAGACAATACACATAGTCTCTGTTTCTATAAACATATCAGCAAACCGTCCAGTACTTTATTACTATATTTCAACACTCATGATGAAGTCTGCAACAATTACTAATAATAATACTTACCCCTCCAACTCTTTCAAAGTGATCTCCATCATTTTCAAAGTCTATCAGACGCCCATTAAATGACCAAGTAAAAACAATGTCTAGTGGATGATCATGAGATACTTGGCAAGGCAGAAGAATACTTTCACCAGCAGTGACATCCATGCTGGTAGGGGCCACCACAAATCGCGTTGGATCTATAAATAATATCACAGAATAAATTATCAGATTTTTAAAAAGTATAGATTAAAAGCTTTAAATAATACTTTGTATGATATTTGGTCAGCATAATAATTCTTAAAAGCCAGTTTAATGCAGTTATCTTAACTAACATATAAAATTTTTATTTACTTAAACTTTAATAATAGTATTTCTAGTAATTATAGCAGAGAGATGTAAGCATGTTTTCCATGGTAGACGATAGATTCAGCTATCAAGTTGTTTCACTGTTGTAATGTATTTGCCTATTTGCATGTGAATATTTATACATGTAATATATGTAATAAAATTAAAAAAACTTGAAGAGTTTCATAAATATTTTCATTATTATATCTTCCATACAGATAACACAAATAAGGAATACCTAGGTTAGGAATCTGGAGGACAGAACTAACATTTCATTATTTCTGGTATCAGAATCATAAAATATGGTAAAAAGCAAGGATGTAAAACTTCTGGTTCAATGAGGAAGAGGGGATGAAATCTAGACAGTATGGAAAAGCTCTAAGACTTTCCCATTTATCATTAATTATTAATGAATTAAGTGAAATGTTGGGAGAAAGTGCTCATTGACGTTGTGCTACTAACCAACAGCTCTATATTAAGTTGACTTCTCTTTAATTTTGGTTCAATTTACCTGATTTCATAAGTCTGCAAGTCTCTGCAACCCTGCCAGCAACAGCTGGAAAGCAGGGTGCACTTACAATGGAACATCTGGGTCCCCACCCACCTTTCTCAAATCACATTTCTTTCGTACCTGAATTTGTAGTGCTAATAGCCCTTTATAGGCTACATTTTGACTAGAAGTAAAAATCAATAGTAAGGCAATTTGATTTGTTTTATAGTACTTATAAATGAGCAGTGCAAATAAGAAAGATATTAGTAAGAATTCTTGATGATCAGGTCCTCATTCAAGTTTAGGAAAATGTAAGGACAAATGCACTGATGAATTCCAACTCTTTAAATATTTTGCTATATAACTTGGAGCAAACATGTTAAATGTAGAATTCTTCAGTTTCACTTTCACCTATACCACAAAAAAGCAACATTTAGCTATCTAACATGATTTAGTAATACACCTTTAATAAAATATGACAGAGTAAGAAGCTTATTTAATGAATTGGGAAAACTTAAATGACTTAGTCTGAACACCCAAAAGAGAAGTAGCTGAGAATTCAATTCAATTTTTCCACTACATCAGGGGTGTCAAATTGCTGGCCCACTGGCCAGATGCGTCACGCAGAAGCTGCGCCCACCCCAGCTCTGGCAATGGGAAAAAAGTCATGATACGTTGCGACACGTCACATGACACAGTGAGTTTGACACCCCTGCACTACATGGATGATTCAGATGTTAGTCCATTATTGTTACAGAGCATATCTCAATTCTTATCCTTTCAAACATTTCTAACCTTTTCCTAGTTAATATCAGCCACCCTTTCTTAATTAAGGGGAAAGTTGGTGTTATTCCATTTGGCACCCTTTTGCGACCCTAAGAATTCTGCCCCTTCTAGTGGTAAGAATGGATTATTGCAGGCTAACTTTGCCCAGAGCCTGAAGTTTGATCCTGACGGGGCTCAAGGTTGGCTCAGCCTTCCAAGGTTGATAAAACGATGACCAGATTGTTGACAACATGCTGACATTGTAAATCATCCAGAGAGTGCTGTAAAGCAAGGGTCCCCAACCCCAGTGTGTGGACCTGTACCAGGTTGTGGCATGCCAGCAACCGGTTCGCACAAACAAGCAAAGCCCCATCTGCAGGCACCACACAAAACCATGCACTTGCCGGTCCGCAGAAAAACCTCTCTCCACGGTGCCCAAAAGGTTGGGGACCTCTGCTGTAAAGCACTATGAGTCTAAGTGCTATTTGTTTCTCTTCCTCAGAATTAAAGAATTGTCTCAATGTTTTTATGAGAATTATGTGAACTGTTCTAAACATTTGCATTTCTAATATATTAAAAATTGGGAACTGTCCTTAGGCTGACTCAACCTACTTTTTGGAACACAATACTGCATGTTTTTATCTTTTCTGAGGAAGGAAATACAATATCTTCTTTTTTTTACAGCTAATTCTGACATTCTTATATAAATTTAAATTTTAAATTGTTTCTATATTGCAAGTCTTTTTGCTAATGCCTTTATTGAGTGACACTCACTCTCAGTCTTATTATTTAACTTTCAAGAATGTGTCTTAAGACAACTTATTTATTTCCGTTCCAACAATTCCATTTCCAACAATTATTTCTGATTCCAACAATTCTAACTTTGGTGTTCTATCCATGGTTTTTTTTGACAGTACAAGTATATTCTTCCCTTTTCATTATTTGTTACATGCAAAATATTTAAAACAATCCATCTTTGAAAAATTGGTGCTGCCTTGTTCTGATTGTATTTTTGTTTTGATTTATTCCCTAGAGCTTGCTGCCTAGATGACATAATTTTTCTCCCAAACCCAGAAATCTGTCTCTGTTTCAATCATATTTTCTCTCACAAAGCCTACATCAGTAAATGGCGAGTCTTGCCCAGCTATCACTTTGTCAAATTTTGACCTTTGCTAAAGCTTACATATTCATCTTCTCTCATCTTCAACACTATATATTTTCACACTGTATGTTTAAAAATATGGGTCTGTACAATGCCAGTTTTTATGATAATAATGTAATTTTTCTCTCTTTTTGAATATACAAACCCTTCAAATCTGATTAGAAAATGACACCCTAATTCAGTGTTTCTCAACCTTGACATTTTTAAGGCATGTGGACTTCAATTCCCAGAATTCCACAGCCAGCAATGCTGGCTGTGGAATTCTGGGAGTTGAAGTCCACATGCCTTAAAATTGTCAAGGTTGAGAAACACTGCCCTAATTCAAATGAATTCTAGTTATCCATAATTAAATATGTTAGTCTTTAACATTTAGTAGTATGTCAGGTAGTATTGGTATGTCAGCAAGATATATTAAAAGTATACATTAAAGCTATCTACATTGTTCTGGGTACATATGAAAACAGACATCTAAAGAAGATGTCTGTGTTACACGTTATGCTCCAGTGAGCAGTGTTAATTGAATGATCAGGAATGAGCTGTCCAATGTTCTGAATGAATGAAATCCAGAAGGAAAAAAAAATAGATTACATGAATGGATGGGTAGGACTGAGGTTAGAAAATACAGGGCCATTTGGAGACGAAGGAATGAATGAGAATGGTGATATTTTGGGGACTGTGTAATTAGAAAAAAATATCTGCTTGTTCTGAGTATGGAGTTTAAACGTAAGCCTACTAATGTACATATGATGAAATATTGAGAGATTAAGTACAAAAGTAAGCAAAAGACACTATTATAGAAGTAGAATTAGTCCAGGAATCTTCTATAAAAATGCTAAAAAATAGATTTGATCTCCCAATTGAGTGGATAGAAAGAGTGTATATAAAGAAGAAATGGAAGAAGCATGAAATGGAGTGTAAATAATTATGCAAGACTGTGTCAGAAGCATGCGGAGTTATGGTAACGCAAAATATAAAGCAGCTTGCTTGGTGGAGGGAAGAGGGTAAGAAGCTTGAATGAGAATAAAATGCATAAAGGAGAATGATAGCTGCAAAAACTGGAGATGAGAGAAAAATACTGTATAATGTGTGTGCAGAAGAAAAGATAGCTGGAAAAAATAAGTGTGAAGATTAAAAAGGAGAGACGAAATACAGAGCTATTTTGAGGGGAATGTTTGGGAAATGGATGAAAAGAGCTAAACAAGCCAGCTTCAACTGAGTGAATGGGATTAAAAATAAAAGTGATGAATGATTTGGAATGAAAGTGAAGTGAGGGCATGCTAGAAATAGTAATTTGATTTGAATGAGAATGATAGTGATATTTCAAGGAGTGGAATTGAAATGAATGCTATGAATGCAAGTATGGAAGAAGAACCTGGAAAAAGAAAGTAAAAATAATGTGCAAGTGTGGATTTACACTTTGAACAAATATAGAACTGAAAGTTGGTTGTGAATACAGTAATAATCTATATGAAAGCAAGGCATGCATGAAAATAAAAATAAATGTGATACTTAGCAAGCGGTTTAGCACTGAACTTTAAATAAGAAAATAATGAGGATATTTCCGAAGTTGTTTAATGGCTTTCTGCTGGCATATACAAGGACGTTTGTAGTGAGTAGTCTGTGATCCATTGTGAGAAATGAATGTTTATTGAAATAGAGGAATAGTATATGTGCTTCTGTCCAATTTGTTACATGGAAATAAGAGATGGATATGTGAGGAGAAACATAACAAGAAGTGGAATGTAATGATCCCAGGGTACTTAAGTGTATGTTGTAGAAGAAAGAAAGCGAAGAACAAATGTGGAATACACAAAAGTGAATTAACAGTGCAACAAAAATCCATCCAAAATATGCTGTGATGGCTTGATCATATGGGACAATGAATGAAGGTTAAATTAATAGAGGAGAACATTTGTAGCCCAGGGTTGAACTGGAGTCCTTGCGTCATCTGCCTGCCTGTTCTTCATAGCAGCTGTTACATTATGCTACAAGAGTGCATCCATGAACACCTACTAGCAACTAGAAAACACAATGATAACTTCATAATTTCACAACACATAGATAGACTTAAGCATAGTTTCAAATGGGAAATTGTGAACATTGTAGACCAAGTTATAGGAAATTCCTGGAATTTGACACTTAGGCAAATCAGCCATCAACAGGCACATAGAGGTAAACAACTTTTATATACCATTTAAAGGAGACAATAAAAAAGGAAACAAAAAGACCAGAAAGAATCAAACTGTAAATCACAGAATTACCAAAGAGAAAACTACATCTAAAAATGGCTGGCTACTTGTAAAAATCAATCTACATCTTAAAAGCTGCACACAACATATAAATACCACACACAAAAAACCCCAGAGCACACAGAGAAGTTCCCTGAGGATGGGCTCCAGTGTGAGTCCAGAAGCTCAGAAAACATTCTGGTCCTGGTAACCAACCCAGATCCTGCAACATTATCCTGGGACATTAACCTTCATTTGTGGGGAAGACACGGTATATAAACAGACAGCAAACCCTATTTCCTTCTAGCATCAATGATGTTATGTAGTTGGGTAACAAAATTAACCAGGTTCAGAGAGCACCAAGGATTCCATGAAGGTGAAATTTCAAAACAAAGTATATGAAGAGTGAATAGCTTGAGAGGAAGGAGAAGTGAGAAAATCATGGTTGAATGAAATTGCTGACATTCTTTCAGAGAATGAATCAGAAGTTGAAAACATGCAAGATCTTTTTGAAGTATGAATTTGAACATATCCAACGAGTAACTGGCTCAAGATCACCCAGCTGGCTTTCAGGATAAAGGCAAGACTTGAACTCACAGTCTCCCACTTTCTACTCTGATGCCTTCACCACTAGACTAAACTGGTCCTCTGAAGAATGGAATTGATTTAAATTAGATATTTCCTTTTTCCCCCCCTTGCCATATATTTCTAATACTCTTTTTTAATCATTAAATTAAATTTAATTATTTTTAATTATTTAAATTACTTTATTATTTTTAATTATTTTTTCTACACTTGACATACTGTTGCAAAAGGAAATAGAATGATGGATACGTCTGTGAGTGTGTGTTTGTGTGTATATGTGTGTGCGTGGATATGCTTGTTTGCTGTGTTTCTGTATATATGTACAGTAAATGTATTCATCAGGCAAATAAATTAAACACAATCTGTGCATCCCCTAAAGTTATATCGACTTGATAGAATTTGATCCTAAAGGAGAAAAAAAAATAATATTTGCAAATATAGCCACTCCTCCCTTTTTTTTTAAAAAAAAATATATGAATGAGCCTTGAAACATCTCATCCAGTTGAAATCCATAAATGCCCATTATCTGGAAAAGCATCATTTTTAAAAAACTAAAAATGTTCTGTAAAAAAAATAGAGCAGGGATATACTTTGATATATTGTATTCTCTGAGTGGTTGAAACAGATCTGATAAAAAATGACATCGAAATGCAACTCTGATGAAACTTTTTCTAGCTATATTCATCATGAGCTTAAGCCTTCTGCAAAGCAATTTACAAATCACCCCCAAGGAGAAAGCTTACCAATCTCTTTTCAAGGTCTTCAAAAAGTGAAAAGTTCTATTTAATGACATTATTGTAGCAGCAAGTGACTAGTGTAGTATAGAAGGGGAAAAAATAACCCCTGGCAGGTAGGGATGTCTTCATATAATGAAGCTGATTACCAATCAAACATATCCAATCTGAATTGTCAAAATGTTCCTTTAATTATAAAATCACCTTTTATTGGACTCAACATGTTGCTATTTTCTATTTTCTAAAGGTGGTTGGAAATAGAAATATTAGTCAAAAATTAAGCTAATTTACATTTACATTTTTGGCTTAAGAAGGTTTGATAATTTGTTTAGACATTCTGTATGGCATTCAGCCTATTTCAAGACTTCAGAATCTACTTAGTAGAATCTCATGATCTACCATCAAAAGCCATATACAAAATAGAGCAGGCAGTAGACAGAAACCTGGACTGAGTTTATGAGCACAGTCGTACTGAAAAAAAAAATATTTTATATGCTAGAATGGAATTACTCTCAAAATACAAATTCATTCATTCTTCTCTTTCATATTGTCTTAGGTTTGGCAGTGTAATTTATTATTGTTCCAGAAGTTATTTTATTTTTATTATTTTAGTTGCTGCTCTTGCTGAACAAATGACAGTCAGAGATTCTTGTTCTTCCAGAATTCTGTTCTATAGCCCTATGATCTGTCTTCTGCCCTCTCCTCCTCTTTTCCTGAGTATATCTCAAATAATGTTTAGGGGGAAAATTATATTTTAAGTAAGCATTAATAACCACAACAATTCAGAATAGTGCAAGCAATGGTATTGTGACATTCTAAGGATGTTAAGTTGGACTTACTGCAACAAAACAAACAAATGGATCATTGAACAAATCATCCCAGCACAAATGACCAGGCTGAAATGATCCTATTTCGGGACCAACTTCATGAAGGCCTAGCATTCTGGGGAAGTCTCTACAGTAGTGCTGGGAAAGGGAGAAAGAAATAGAAGAGTAGCATGACCAGCAGCAAGATGGATGGGACTCAGTTACAATGGTGATGAATGCACTGTGGAAGACCTGAAGGATTAAATTAGGGATAGATTGCCATGGGAAAAAATCTATGTGATCACTAAGAGTTGACACTGCCTTGATGGCAGATAAAATCTACCCATTTTTTTCTGTGCATTTTTGATACAGATTTTCTCTTTTTAAAGAGAAGAGTATGGCACATCTTAAAACAGTTTAGTGCCCTCATTGTCTAGTGAATTGCCATCTTTAACTTTGGCTGGGTTCACGCTCTGCCAATGAGAATTACACATAATCTGGGGGTTCTCACAGCTTCCGTTCAAAGAGCAGACGGCAGTCAGCTTTTGCAAAAATTCATCTTATATACCTAGTCTGCTCTTCCTTGGATTTGGAAACACTGCTAATGATCACCCATGCCTTAGTCACTTCCTGATTGGACTATTGCAATATGCTCTATATGGGACTGCCCATTCAAAAGCTGCAGCGGGTCCAGAAGGCAGTGGCATTGGTAGTATACCAATACCACAGTACGCCCATGTAACACCCCTATGGTGTGAGCTGCACTGACTCCTAGCAAGCTTCCAGGTTCAATTCAAGGTGCTGGTCATTAATGGTGTAGATGGCATGAGCTCAGGATACTTCTACTCCTGGTAGGTTCTGCCCATCCTATCAGAGCTGGCAGGATGAGCTTGCTGCAAATTATCCTGGTGAAATAGTGCTTCATGTTGGGGCTTCAGAAATATACTTTCTTTTCATGGCACCTCTCTAATGGAAGAACTCCCCCCTAGAGATATGAATGGTGCAATTTGTTAGCTTTCAAAAAAACAGTGAAAACTAGGCTTCCCCCCAGAAACTAGGTCCAGGATGTTCATGGAGCCTGAACTGTGTGGTTAATTGATAGATTTATCAAGTCCTCCACATTGTTTTAATAAAGGTGTGTCAAACTCATTGCATCATGTGACATGTCATGACATATTGTGACTTTTTTCCCCTTGCCAAAGCTGGGGTGGGTGCGGATTCTGCGTGACACATCCGGCCCATGGGCCGGCAGTTTGACACACCTGTTTTAATGGCATTTTGTCTTAATTAAATTATGGTTCTGATTTTTGTTTGTGACCCAGAAATCTATCTGACAGATGGATGGCTATATAAAGTTGAATGAATGAATATATGTTTTAAAGAAGAGACTGGACAGTCACTTGTCTGAAATGATATAGGATCTCCTGCTTTAGCTAGGGGTTGGACTAGAAGACCTCCAAGGTCCCTTCCAGGTCTATTCTGATTGATTGAATAAATGACCTTTATTTTATTTTGAATAAAAGTACATCCATAACAAATATTATGACTTTTGTGCTCACAGTTCTCTTCATCATCGATTGCCACAAACACTTTTATTATACGCTTTTAGGGTGTGTGTGTGATGCTTTATATTGTAATAATATTTAGATATTTTTACTGGTAAATACTTGCTTTATACAGGCATATCTTGTTTTACTCCACTTCGTTACAGTGTATTTCATAAATATTGTGATTTTCCCCCGCCACAAAACCCTCCACCAGCAAAAAGATTACAAATTACTGAAGGTTCTGATGATGATTAGCATTTTTGAGCAATAAAGTATTTCTTTAATTAAGATGTGTATATTTTTAGACATAATGCTATTATCCAATTAATGGACAACAGCACAATGTACCCATCACCTTTATCCGCTCTGGGAAACCCAAACATTCATATGACGGACTTTATTGCGATATACCGGTGTATGCTTTATTATGGTGGTCTGGAACCAAGCCCAGAGTATCTTTGAGGCACATCTATATAGAATAAGGTACCTCCTTTATAGTGTAAGCGAGAATCAAGCTGATTTGAAAGAGGTCCTGACAATTTCCATTTTACAAAAGTAATTAGAAGCATTTTTAACTGTAGGAGTCACTGCAAGATCAGAGGATAGGGACTTCTTTTCCTATCAGCAATTTTTTGTACTGCAGCTGTAGTTCTTTTCCCAATGAGAAACAAAAAAAAATTCTCTGTAAGCAAGAGGATTTTTGCTATTTAGGTATGTAACAGCACATGAACAGAATATTTGATGATAGCACTGAAGCCAGAGATCCTTCAAGCAGGCATTACACATTATTTCTTGGTAAAAGTCATCACAGTAGCACTGCAGATGGCCTTAATACATCCTGCATTCTGGAGAAAGGATGTGGATTCTTTCATCTTTTTTTTTCTCCAATTCATCTTCATATCATTAATCCAAAGTTTGGGATGATGTTTAGTCCTAGGAATGCTTCACCATCCTATTCTTCACATTATGTCTTCAGGAAGCTTCAGAGCTATGCCTGGCTAGCAAAGGAAGACATGCAGATAATCCGATTGGTGAAATTCTTCATTTTACTCAGCTTTCTACCAAGTCTAGTGTGAAGATGTAGCATTTTAAAATATGTGCACAAACTTAAGGCAAGATCTTTTGGCAAAGAGGCTGGCTGCTGGCCCAGCTGGGCTATTTCTCCCTATTGTCAGTGACAGCAAGTTTAAGAAAATGTTTGCATTCTTTTCTGAATACAGATAGTCCTCAACTTACGACTACAATCGAGGCCAAAATTTCTGTTGTTAAGCACGTCAGTTGTTAAGGGAGTTTTGCCTGTTTTACAATCTTTCTTGCCACAGTTGTTAAGTGAATCACTGTAGTTGTTAAATTAACAACATGGTTGTTAAGTGAATCTGACACAAAATGTGATCACTTGACTTTGGGACACTGCAAACCGTCATAAATATGAACCAGTTGCCATGCATCTGAATGACCAAGAGGATGCTGCAATAGTCGTAAGTGTGAAAAACAGTCAAAAGTTAATTTCTTCAGTACCATTGTAACTTTGAACGGTCACTAAATGAACTGTTGTAAGTCAAGGATTACCAGTAACTCTGTGGGATAAATACAGAAGAAAGTGAATGGATAGCAGATGAGACAGAAGGCCATTCAAATTTATTTTACCCAGAAGATGATTTCACCTCAACTCTAAAAAACACAACAGAGCACAGACTTGGTACTGTATCTTATCATTGCATGTACCAATTTTCACCTTTCAGACACCACTGTGGTATTGTGACTACGTTACAATGCTCTCAGGTATGCTGAACAAGAACAGATTCTTCTTCTTTTTATAAGAGGCCAATTTTCAAGTGATTTTATAAGGGGCTAGTTTCCTAGTGGTTTTCCTTTATACAAGAAATAAATTTAGCACAACTAAGCAAGTTATACAACATTTTGCAAATATATTTCTAGATTACTCAATTAGGTTTACTTAGTTTTTGTCAAATTTTTGTTTTCCAAAGTGCAAAGAGTTTGTTTTCAGCATTAATGTTGTGTCACAAGGCTGTAAGAAATGTTTTAGAATTTACAAGTCATTCAGCTTTCTTTGAGTGACAAATTATCCCATTTGAAAACAAAACCACCCTGATTTTTATTGATTGTGTGTCCATTAGGATCCATTGTTTTCGACAAGCAGCTCAGCACTGTTTTATTTACTTGTAGCTTAAACAATGTCATGTTGTGTCATGTTAATCTAGAGTACATAATACAATGGGACACTATCTGCTGTAGCCTGAAATGAAGCAACATAAAATAAATTACAGCCTGACAGTCAAAAGGCAAATGCCATTTCTTCCCCAGTCCAACTTTAAAAATGGAGTTTTAAAAGTGAATGAATGAAAAGCACACGCTAAATATATCTAGAAAAAAAGAAGATATAAAAGATCTATAACAAAGTTGCTATCAAATTTTAGAGCATGATAAACAGTGAATGAAAGTTTTTGTTAGAGTCAACATTCTTTCTGATTTAATTTCCAGTTAGTAAGATTCATGTAAATTGGGAATGCAGAATGAAGAGAGTGGACAGCTATTTGTCTGAAATGGTATAGGATCCCTTGCTTGAACTGGGGGTTGGACGAGAAGACCTTCAAGGTCCCTTCCAACTCTGTTATTCTATATTCTGTAATGATGGGAAAACATTCTAAATATAATTTATTATTTTATTATTATTATTATTATTATTATTATTATTATTATTATTATTATTATTATTATTATTATATAATATAATAATTATTATTATTATTATAATATTATATAATAATATTATATTATTATATTATTATTATATAATAATATAATTATTATTATTATTATTATTATTATTATTATTATTATAATAATAATACATAAATAAATAAAAGTTGGAAGGGACATTGGAGGTCATCTAGTCCAACCCCCTGCTCAGGCAGGAAACCCTATACCATTTCGGACAAATGGCTGTCCAATCTCTTCTTAAAAACTTCCAGTGTTGGAGCATTCACAGCTTCTGGAGGCAGGTTGTTCCACTGGTTAATTGTTCTAACTGTCAGGAAGCTTCTCCTCAGTTCTAGGTTGCTTCTCTCCTTGATTAGTTTCCATCCGTTGCTTCTTGTCCTGCCTTCAGGTGCTTTGGAAAATAGCTTGACTTCCTCTTGTTTGTGGCAGCCCCTGAGATATTGGAACATGCTATCATGTCCCCCCTCGTCCTTCTCTTCATTATCTTAAGCCTGTCTTCTAGAGTGTTGGCTATTCCTGCCAGCTTGGTGTTGTCTGCAAATTTGATGAGTTCCCCATCTATCCCCTCATCCAAATCGTTGATGAAGATGTTGAAGAGCACTGAGCCTAGAACAGAGCCCTGGGGCACCCTACTACACACTTCCCTCCATGTAAATGCGGTTCCATTGAGGACCACACGCTGAGTATGGCCGGTCAGCCAGCTAGGAATCTATCTGGTGGTGATGCTGTCTAACCCACATTTTTCTATCTTATCGAGTACTAGTTGTGATCTACTTTATCAAATGCCTTACTGAAGTCCAAGTAAATTATATTCACAGCATTCCTCTAGTCCACTAATTTTGTCACTTGGTCAAAGAATGCAATGAGATTTGTCTGATGATCTGTTTTTGACAAACCCATGTTGGCTTTTAGTAATGACTTTGTTTGCTTCTAGGTGTTTGCTGATTCGTTGTTTGATTATCTTTTCCAGAATCTTCCCAGGTATTGAGGCCAGGCTGATAGGTCTGTAATTTCCTGGATCCATTTTTTTTTGAAGATGGGAACTACATCAGCTCTTTTCCAGTCCTCTGGTAGTTCCCCAGTGTTCCAGGATCTTTGAAAAATATAGTTCAGTGGTTCTGAGATCACATCTGCCAGTTCCTTGAGAACCTTGGGGTATAATCCATCTAGTCCTGGTGATTTGAACTTGTCTAGGCTGAACAGGTATTCACTTACCATTTTCTTGCCTATTTTAACTTGTGTTTCTATTCTGTTTTTTATGGCACTATTTTTGATAGGTTGGTCTGTTTTTTCCCTTTGTGTAAAGACAGATGCAAAAACCAAGATCATGGTCGTCAGCAAACAACCCGTTAATTTACCACCAATAAATTCAGAACAAATACCACTAGAAAAAGTTGAAAGGATCACGCACCTCAGTTCCAATTTACATGAAAGCTGGTCATGACTGTTGAAGTAAAGACAAGGATAGAAAAAGTCTGAACAGCATTCTTCAAAATGAAAAAGGTCTTCTGCAGTCACGACATAAGCCTAAGACTGAAAATCAGGCTTGTCAGATGCTATATTTTTTCTATACTGCTCTATGGAGTAGAGAGTTGGTCTCTGACAGAAGGCCACCTGAAGAGACTAGAAGCATTTGAAATGTGGATTTACAGGCGGCTGTTATGTATAAGCTGGGTTGACAAGATCAGAAATGAGGAGGTGATAAGCCGCCTGGAAAAGCCAAGGGAAACCATAAAAGCAATTAAAAAACAAAAATTAGAATATTTCGGACATGTGATGCAACACCCAGAAAAATACGGCATATTCCATTTAATCCTCCAGGGAAAGATTGAAGGCAAACGAGGTCCAGGCAGAAGAAGAACATTGTGGCTTCAAAATCTAAGGGATTGGTTTGGACAAAACTCAGCAGCACTTTTTCGTGTGGCTGCTGATAAAAACAGGATCGCCAACATGATCGCCAACGTCCAATAATGGATATGGCACAAGAAGAAGAAGATGCAAAAAATAGTTCTGCTTTCTCCCTGTTGCTTGTCACCTTCCACTTTAAACTTTAAACTTTTTAAAAAATGATAGGATGGGATTTTGAAAGTTGGACACTGGAGGGAACCAAAAGGAACTAAAGAAAATAATTAAAGGAGAAGAGCAATTTGACTTACTAATACAGAATGGAGCAAAATGGGCATTGGACATATTGAAGGATATTTGTGAACACTGGATTCAGAAGTTAATTTTAAGTGTCTGCCATTACAAATAGACTGTTTAAGAGATACTATAGAAGAAGAATAGGCTTTACCAGACAAAACCAAGACTGATCTGAAAGTGCATTTGAAAATGACAGGTTATAAGAATGATATGGAAAAATACACTATACTGGTTATACAAATGAAAACAGGAAATGTCTTAATAATTTAAAGAGATGTGGACATAACAAACCAAAAGCATGACCTAGATAACTTTCCTATATTGGATTGACAAAAGAGACTTGTTAAAGCAGGGGTCCTCAGATTTGGCCCTTTTATGACTTGTGAACTTCAACTCCCAGAATTCCTCAGCCAGCCTGCCTGGCTGAGGAATTCTGTGAATTGAAGTCCACAAGTCATAAAAGGGTCAAGTTTGAAGACCCCTGTGTTAAAGTTTTGATGACATATTACTAGAATTGTTTATACTTGTTGTGATGAAGGAGAAACAAATAGAGCAAAATTAATATCAAATCCAAAGTTTGAATCTAGGAGAGGGCAGTGTTTATGCAAAAACAAAAGAAACACATTCATGTAATGATATGTATAATAACTATTATTAAAATGTCTAGGATAACAATTTGGATGAGAAATTGGACAAGCATTAGAAGGCTGAAGATTATGAGGATACATTTCTGAGTCTGAATAGAGAATCCTTCACATTGAGAAACAGAATTATTGTTTATTACAGCTTTATGTTTTTGTTCAGTTATGCTGCTATACTTAACATTGACTTAAAACTACTGGATAAAAATAGTTGATTTGGAAAAAGAAAAGATGGGAGTAACTCAAAAAATTAGTAAAACTGCATTTTTGTAGAAAAATCAGATAGTGTAGATGCTGTAAAAGACCAAATAAAAGTTTTGTCAAATGATAAGATTTTATTGCCACTTCCAGCACGTATTTGATATTAATCTTTTTGTTGCATTAGTGTGGGGGGACCAGAGAGTGTGTGATTTTGTGTGCTGCCTGCATCCCATGGATGGGACTTTGCTTGTTTGTGCAGACCAGTTACTGGCATGCCGCGGCCCAGTACCGGTCCATGGACTGGGGGGATGGGAACCCCTGTTGTAGAGGGTTCAGTTTATCAGGAATGTCTTATTTTTATGAAATTCCATGCCATATCCTTGTTTGTGTAGATGGCCACCTTAATCTTGATCAGTAGTTCCAGGCGGGATAGTTATACGTACCCAATCCTTATTTCAAACTGACAATTTAATATTTTCAATAGGGAGGAGTGGAGCAATCACTTAGTTATTAACAGAATGACCAAATTCTCAGAAGCCTACAGGACAGGAAATGTCACAGAAAAAAATAAGGAATTCGTGGAAAATTACATATATGTCAACTCAATGTAAATATAACATATTTGTTAGTACCTGGATAGGAATAGAATAATTACAAGAGCCATCAAGGATTTGTCACATGAAAGTCATGCCAGATCTCCTTTTCTCTTCCAACTTTACTAGATTGGGAGAAGGACACAAACAAGGTGAGAGGACCCGACAATAATGTCTATGGAGAATGTTTAAATGCACCCTGTATATTCAATATGCAGAACAGAAGATTGAGAGATATGCAACAACAGTCTTCTGATATCTAAATGGTTGTCATACAGAGGAGTAAGTGGACTTTCTCTTTTGTTACTCTCAATCACAGAACCAGTTTGCTTCATGAAATTGTATGTTCCCATTCACAAGAGCTCCTTAAATAGAAACTAGATAACCACCTATCTATAATGCTTCAGAAGAGGCTGCACTGAGCTGAGGATGGGGGTGGTGTGATCTCAGTGGCACCTTCCTACTCTACGATTCTATAATTACAGAAATAGCCCTTATACATAATCTATCCAAATGGTAAGAAGGGGAGAAAAATTAAACTCTAAGGCACAGCTAAATAAGTTCCAAAAGGGGAAATTGCATGTTGTATCTCTATATGATTTACTTTTGATCTATGCAATCCTTCCATTAGGAGTAGTAAATCTTCAATTATCTCTATAAGATTAGATCATTAATGAAGCAGAAACTCAGGAGAATGCTACCTACCGCAGAGGATGGTATTCAATGCATCACTACCTTCATTACTATTCTGTGACTGACTTCTTCCAATGAAAAAGCACAAAGTCAGAAAAAAGTCTCCCACCTAAGTACAAGGATATGGAAATACATATCTGAGGATTTTTTTAAAATATTCACTAAAATAATGAATAAACCTATGTATTCTGAAGAGACCAACACTTCTGTGTGCATCATCTGTGATTTAGAGTGCTACTATGCATAATGTCAAATGTTTTGTTCACCAATTTTCTTGACATACTAAATATGGTAAATTTGAGCCACCCACTGCTTTCATAATGTATATTTGGTTTCCTTAAGAAGGCAAGTTTTCTTATTTGCTAGTTATATCACTGAAATTAAAAATACTGCAAAACTCACCACTAGACTAACTAGAGTCTTTTTTTTTTGTTAAGCTCCCAGCTAGATTCACATGCCATTATCATGTAAAATTTAATACTTAGTATTGTTTTCAAGTAGCACCAAACCTAAAGTCCATTCTTATTTGTATCCTTTTTTTTTTTTGCAGAAACTCTGTTCATGCTCATGTCTCTGTTCTATGCTATGTTGACTTGCCTATTAAAATTCTCTCTGGGTGATTGCTACCTTTCTCCTTTTATTTATCTATCTTATTAAAACCTTCCCAAAATGCAAAGAGCATAGATATTTTTTGTCCTATCATTGGTATGAAGGACAGAAGGACTTTGAGGTAAATATTAACCAGAAGGGCTTAAAGGTAAGCCTCAAAATATAGTGGTGTAAGGAATCCATTAGTAGGAACAAAAATAAACTATACTATATGGATACTCTTTCTGTATCTGTAGCACTTATTTTCCTTGAGAAGACAAAAAGTGGAGTAAATACAGTGTGTTTCTCAAATGCATTGAAAAATTTTCAAGCTAAAACTTACAGCATCTTTCAAGATGGCCCCAATATGTTATAATTTATAATTCACAGCTTTAAAATGAACAGTACCAAAATGAGAGTGTGCCATTTCTGCAAGGGTTTCTAAAACCCTCTTCAAATGGTAAGTGGTCCATTAGGCTTCACTGATTTTTTTTTACTGCAAACCAAATTCTCTGTGTTGTTAACCAGCTTGAAGCTGCAAAGGAACATACCAGATGGAGCGCAAAAGAAAGAGAAATAAACCTATTAAAGAAAGGGGAACCCAGTTACTTCCCATCAGGGAGGAAAATAACTGTATTTGTTTTCTGCACAGAATGTCAGCACTTTTGCTGCTGGTTGAGGCATTCTGCCTTTAATTTAGGGGAATCTTCACCACTGCTTTGAAACCAAAGAATTTCACTAAAAGCAGCACCTGTCCTGGTATTCTATAATGAAAATACATATATAAAAAGTGCAATTTAAGCTTTCCCTTAAACTTTCTTAACTATGCACAAGCCCTTCAAACATTTAAGAAGCAACAATAAAGTAATTTGCAATTCTTGAAAATTTGCTTTGATGCTATACGAAAAGATACTGGATTGTTGTTACATAGCCACTGAAAAAGGAAAGCAGGAGGTCAGAGTGAATATTTACCGGCATATCATTTCAGGTTTATATAATGTCATAAAGAACAACGTCATATTAGCAAATATACTATCAAGTATAATAAGTATATTATCAACAGTGGACTATGGCAATGAGCTCTGTATTAATTGCAATTTCAGCTTTTATATCTGTATAAACCAGGCATTAAATTAGAGGTATGTTCTGAAACCTTCAGAAACTGTAGGTCATAGATGTATGCTTTTTAATATCTAGTTGCTTTTCAGCAAGGCTTTCATCAAATTAATGACTAGATTGTACTGTTTGTAAAGCTGTTGTAATGAGATAATTAGTAAAACCAAAGACAAACCACGGAGAATGAAATGAACGAGCAATTCAATACAAACCAGATGGATATCTTCAATATATTTCTTGTTATCTGCTTATGGTGTTATGCTAAATTGCAGTGAATCAGTACTCAGGAAAATTATTTGAACAACAACAAAAACAAGACTGACTGTTCCATATATATACTGGGATAGATCTGACCACACAATGTTTACTTGAGAGAAACATCATGGACCTTTGAGATTAAAACATATTCCTATCCATGTTTGTACAATACAGATTCTGCTGTGGTCCCAAAATAATGCAGTGTTATTTGCAATAATATTTTTTAAAATCTATCATGTCCATGCGCTGCTTTATACATTTTTAAAAAAGTTTTTAAACTTCTCATTTCTCTTTTTTCTGAGAACCTCATCAATTCCACCCAAACAACATTTTAATTGCTTTCTTCTTATTCCTCAATTCATTCACTCTTTTGTCATATATTTATTTTGAGTTTGGCTCTCATTCATTCTTTCTTTCTACATGACCAGACCAAGCTCAGTTTTCTTCTTTCATGCTGGTTATTTACTTATATTCAATCTACTTTCATTCATTATCCATCCATTATTTAATACATTTCAAGCAGTCCTCAATTAGTGACCACTCATTCAGCAACTTTTGCAACAGTATTGAATGAGTGGTGCTTATGATTGGTCCTCAAATTTTCAGATGTCATAGTGTAATTGGCCAGATTTCTACAGTGTCCTGTGGTTACATGATCATAATTTGTGACCTTCCCTGCGAGGTCCCCACAAACCAAGTCAGTGTCATGTGAGGTGACATTAACGGCCCATGAGATATTTGCTTAACGATGGTCTGATAATCAGGGACTGCCAAGACTGCTGTATCTAAGTAGTTTGATTATGTGATGTTTTACTCTACAACCATATTGCTTAGTAACAGAAATTTCAGTCCCAATTATATTGTTAAGCATGGACTACTAATAATTTTCATACTCCTCACTGCATCAGCCAAAAACATGACAGGATTTGCATATATATATGTATGAAGATGCTCACATCCCCACCCAACAGACCTCTAATCATTACCAAAACAATTGTTATTCATTCAGAAATACATTAAGAACCAAGGAGATATTTTACATGAAATTATACACTGTAGCTTGAATGGACCTTAGAGATTAACAGGTTCACTCCATATCCAGTATAGAATCTCTGACTATCTTCCTATCTCTATACAGAACTCCACATGAGTTTTCTAGAAAAAGAGAACTAATGTAGTAGCCTAAGCCTACTTCCTTATAGTTTTAACTCACTATGGTTTCTGGCTCTAACCCCTGGGGCAATAGAAATCAAGTCTATTCCAACTTCTGTGTAATAACTCTTCAGATATTTGAAGATGATTATTATATCTCCCTCTAGTTATCCCTTTTCTAAGCTAAATATACTCAGATCCTTTCACTTTTCCTCATAGGATTTGATTTTTAGATGTTCACCTTCTGAATTCCATTCCACATTTCTGTAAAATTTTATTTTCTTAAATCTTGTTCCTAATCTACAAATGCTCAGCAGACTGCCCTTTCCAAATTCATACATTTCTTAGTAACCTGATAAAGAAGAAAAACCTGCTTTAGGAAGGCTGCATTATGCCTCTCAAAGTTTGCTGATTAAACAACTGCACTTAATATTCCAATTCTCCGGTATTTTTCACAGTGTCAACTTTGATTGAGGGGGGGGGGGCTCCCTGCTGCCCCAGTGCTGTAAGATTCATTTATACTCCTCTACTGAACGCTACTTTATTGTCTTGCTTTTCAGTATTTCCTGTCTGTCTTATAATGTGCAGTTAAAGTTTATTTTGTTTTCCTTTGTTCAATAAATCTGTCAGCTTCTACTTGATTTGTTTGTAGCATTTGAATCCATGGACCTTCTGCTCACGTCTGCTTACATTTTTCTGTGGGAAAATATGGGGGAGCCCAAATAGCATTTTTCTAGTCATCAGGCACAGATGCAGCACAAATTTAAACAAATAATAACTTCATAATCAGGTAAACCTACATTACTCCTGTAATATCATCAGTTCTAGTACTCTTATCATTTTTCAACAATGTCATATAATATGCTTCTTTTTTATTACTTTGAATACTAATGTTAGTAGCATTCCTTTTACTTCTACATTAGGACATATGATTGTCACTCTCATATAGACTTCTAAAAATTCATTCCAGAATCTCCTCATTTCTGTTTCATCCCCAAACATTTCATTGCTTTATTTTTTAATTCCACTCAATTTGTTTAGCTTTCTTCACCCATAAACAAAACTATTTTTTTTATTTCCATCAAAATCATCTCCATTTCCTCTGCTCTTTTAATTAAATCATACTAGACTAATAAAGGACAAATAAAATGGACCAACAAAGAAAGAGACAGAAAGATAATCTCTAAAATTAAAGTTTAGGTGAAATCAAAATCTGCAAAGAGCAGAGGATGAATCCAGCAGAAAAATAACAACCTATAAGAAGGTTAAAAATATAAGTATAAAAAGAGCTAGATAGTAGCAGGAAGTAGAAACAGCCATCTTAAGCAGAGACGCAAATAAATAGTAAGAGAAGACAGAGAACCTTATGGCATAAGAACATAAGCTGCTGCAAAATTAATGAGCTGGAGGCTACAGTTTTGGGTAGAAACTTCTGGAGCCTCATTTATGAATGGGGGTAATCAATATATATTGAGTAGCTCAGAGATCTCAAGTTACTCTCCAGTGAATATTTTTTATGTGTGATGCCAGAATAGATGCCATAGTTCAAATAAAGATTGCAATAAATCTGTATTTTACAGAAGGCACATGTTTCAATTGATTGAAGTACAGAGGACTGAAACGAGCTGGAATATACAGTGGAATAGTCTTCCTGATTGACAAATTTGTTTGGACCAGAGGATTCTTTACAATTTCATGTGTCAACTGTTGCTGAAAGAATGATTATTACATTGCTGTATCAAATGCTTTCTTTTTTTTTCAAATACGTTGTAAGTGATCCACCCTGTGAATAATTCCATTCACTTTCTGACAGAGGAAAGAATTTCAGAGAGCGACATAGGATGTCTGCATTGTCACTGACATCATGACAGATCTCCTGAACAGCAGACCTACATTGTGAAATTCTGATTCAATTGAGGGAATAACAACTAGTTTTAAATCCAGAATGTATAGTTTGGTTGTAACACTAAAGGAATATTCATATGTTAAAAAGGTAAAGTTAAAGGTTTCCCCTGTCCACTCATGTCTGACTCTAGGGCAGAGGTCCCCAACCTTTTGAGCACCAGGGACCTGTTCAGTGGAGAGAGGTTTTTCCGCGGACCAGAGAACGTGTGGTTTTGTGTGCTGCCTGCATCCCACGGATGGGGCTTTGCTTGTTTGTGTGGCCCGGCTGCTGGCATGCTGCGGCCCGGTACTGGTCCACAGACCGGGGGTTGGGGACCCCTGCTCTATGGGGCAGTGCTCATCTCTGATTCACAGCCAAAGAGCCAGCCTTGTCCAAAGATGTTTCTCTGGTCATGTGGCTGGCATAACTATATGCCAAGGGTTGAGCATTCATTTAATCAGAATCTGTTTCTGAGTAAAACTTGGTCAACGGATGGATGGGTGAATGGAGAGAGATTACAGTTCATATATTAGCTGCACTAACTTTAATTTTGCCAATGTTTTAAATATTCAGCAGAAGTCTTATTCAGCAGACCTGAATAAGAAATTAGTCATTTGCTCAAATTCAATTTCTCACTCTTTCACATTTTCTCTTCTTGATTCTGTATCCTGGTCAAGGCTGCTCAGGAAAGGACAAATTCTTGGGTTTGGGTAATTGTTAATTCTCTTTGGGGAAGGGAGCAGTCCTGCTGGCTCTTAAAGAGGCAGTGGTACTTCCCTTCCTCAAGGGATCATCACTCGACCCAACTACTTTGCACAACTTTCATTCAGTTTCCAATCTTCCCTTTTTAGGCTGTTATTTGTATTTAATACCTTTTTGTTTTGTGCTTTGATTGTTTTTTATGATTGTTCATTGCCAGAGTTGCTGGTTTGAGATGAGAAGCTATACAAGCTGAACGAATGAAAGCATGGATGGATGCATAAAAATATTTTTTTTTAAAATGCATTCTCTGTTTTTTTTCCTTAGTCGGTGAAGATGAGGTACCAAATGGAGTATAAAATTTAATACTTTTTTTTAAAGTGTTCCACAAGGACAAGTAACAGTGGTTTAAAACAAAAGATAGGATTTTCAAAATTTGATTTTAACTTCCTTGGGAAAAGAAAATGGCTTGTAACAGAGTTTGTTGTGCAGCTTAATTCAAGTATCTTCTGCTTGGATTCTGGGGATGTTTTATACTCACTTATTCTATAATATTTGTAAATTGTTTCTATGCATTCTCAGCATGCAGTGTGAAAGGGATACAGAGCTGTCTCTAAAGTGCTGTAATAGCTTATTAGCTATCAAAACAAAAACATGCTTTCAACTCTCTGGTTGCCTTTTTACAATGAAACACATAATTCTTCTAATCTGATCAAATAATTAAACACTTACATTTTCAACAGCTATTTTGGTGAAATTGTATACCACAAAAATCCAGGAATTTATAAATCTTGTTTTTTTCATTTATATTATTATTATTATTATTATTATTATTATTATTATTATTATTATTATTATTATTATTATTATTATTATTATTATTATTATTATTATTATTAATAATAATAATAATAATAATAAAAGTTGGAAGGGACCTTGGAGGTCATCTAGTCTAACCCCCTGCTCAGGCAGGAAACCCTATACCATTTCAGACAAATGGCCGTCCAGTCTCTTCTTAAAAACTTCCAGTGTTGGAACATTCACCACTTCTGGAGGCAGGTTGTTCCACTGGTTAATTGTTCTAACTGTCAGGAAGTTTCTCCTTAGTTCTAGGTTGATTTATTTTTATGTATTTATAAATAAATCACTTTCCTTGTTGAATTCCATCTTTATGGTCAACTACGAATAAACACACCAGAATATTATAGAAGAGGAAACTGCAGTTTTCTGTCACAAATGCAATTTCAATTGCATGTTGAATGTACGAGCATAATTGTCCTAAACATAATAACACATGGCCTATATGTTGTATATGACAGACACCTAAAACATTAAATGCCTATATATTTCATACACTTTACTGGAAATGTGAAAAAAATAAGTTTCAAGTGATGCAGGAATAAAACATCTGCATCCAAACTGAATTGTGTAATTCTTTCAGTTATTTTTGCTATTCTTCTTTACTACTTTCCTCTTGTATAAATAGCAATAGCAATCCCATTTAGGCTTATATACCACTCCACAGTGCTTTATAGCACTCTCTGGGTGGTTTACAGTGTAAGCATTATTTGACTATTGCCCTCAACAATCTGGCTCCTCGTTTTACCGACCTCGTATGAATGAAAAGCTGAGTCAACTTTGAGCCCCATCAGAATCAAACTCCTGGCAGTGGGCAGAGTTACCCTGCAATTATGTACTTTAACCACTGTGCCACCAGGTCTCCTTTTATAAGGTTACATTATAAAAGGTTCTTGGGGTTAGAAATCCTTGTTTGGTACATGTTTAATGCTTTATTTATAGTGCTAGAATAGCAATGGAATCCTTCAGGAACAACATAGATGATAATGAGTACAAACAGTCCTAGACTTATGGCCATTCGTTCAGTGTCTGATTTTGAAGTTATGTTGGTATTGGAAAAAGCAGACTTACATGCTCAAAGTTATATGCAGTGCAGTGCTTCCATAGTCTTGTGGTTAAAATTTGGGTATTGGCAGCCTGGCCACACTCATGACCACTGAGGTGCTTAGAGTCACCGCCTCCACCTATCTCCCTTCATCCTTTTGACTCTCCTGCACTCTGCCTTGAGGGACAGCAAGCCAATCCACAATTGCTCACCTCTGGGCCTGGGAAGCCATGTCCTGGGAAGCCTCAGCCACCCCAGCCCACCATAGCAAGCATTCATGTGCCCAGTTGCATTCTCTCCCAGTTCCCTGTACCAACCTTTCACTTTTTGTGCCCAGCTGCTATGGCCAAAGCAGAAGCATGTTGCTGACTTTGCCTATCTCCCTGTTGGTGGATGGAAATGAGTTTTGCAAATTGGTCTCATGGTTAAGTTTTCTTGACTATTTGCCAGTTCCACGCACAGAAAGACTAAGAAGCTTCTAGGAGTAGGCAGGCTGCTACATAGCAGAACAGATTTGTTAAGCAAGTAGAGCTTGTTGAACGTTGTTGTGTTTAGAGGTGCTGGAAAAGGTTCTGCTTGGAATATCTCTGCAGGAAAGCAGCTCTCACACTCAGGATGGGTTCTGGTGTTATAGCAAAGGCTATGTGAGCAATAAATATCATGAGTGGTACATTCTGTCCAAAGGAAGGAGGTACAGGTTTTGCCAGTCTCTCAGTGGGAAAGACTGCAACACTCAAAACTATTATTTGCAAAATACAGTAAGGCGCCTAAGCCTGCCTTGAAGGGGAAACAGGTGGCTGCGTTTCGTTTATGTTTGCAAGCTGCTTAGGAGGTCTGGGAGAGATGCAAGCAAGACAAAGTGTGCAGAGATAGAGATAGAGGAACAAGCTCAGGAAAATAAACAGGCTAATTAGAAACAATAGTGGGTAAGAGCAGCCTTAGAAAAAAAAGGATCAGCAGTTAAAAGATTTGCCAAAATAAAACAAACTGTTGGAAAAGGGCAGGTAGATGGAATAATAGAGAAAAGCAAATTATGAGTTTAACAGATTGCTGAGTGCTGCCAATGCTAGCTTCAAAGCAAAAGTGTTCCCACTATCCAATGATACAGCAATTAAAGAATAAGTCTAGAAAACTTTCTTTACATGCTATGGGCTTAAAAATAGATGGTTATGATTTCTGGAAGGAAACTGATTATTCCCAGACGGTCTAATGTGCACTTAATCTGGCAAAATGATAAATGCTATCATTGGAAATACAGTACACATATGTGTAAAAATTGGCCAATCATGCNACTATCCAATGATACAGCAATTAAAGAATAAGTCTAGAAAACTTTCTTTACATGCTATGGGCTTAAAAATAGATGGTTATGATTTCTGGAAGGAAACTGATTATTCCCAGACGGTCTAATGTGCACTTAATCTGGCAAAATGATAAATGCTATCATTGGAAATACAGTACACATATGTGTAAAAATTGGCCAATCATGCCGAAAGACAACCTTGAGGACATCCCACAACTACTGCTACTAAAGTTTCTCCACCTGAAACTCAAGTAGATAGCTTGAAAAGTCCTTACAGTTTCCTAAGGACTTGTAAGATATACTACTCAGCTGAAATAGCTCTCTTGGATTTACTGGAAGCAGGAATTCTCCCTTTTATATGACATTGTAATGCATTTAGTTAAGGTGAGGGCTTACATGCAGCTAGTGCAAATAAAAAGAGGGCTTTAAGTATCCTTATAGATTTGGAACCTTGTGAAGATATTACAGATTTGAAACATGCTTTTAAATGCAACAATCCCACATTGGGGATGCAATATTGAAGAGCCGGTGTGGAATTTCTCAGGATAGAGTCAGAAATAAACAAACTTCCAGAAAGTTAACAGTACCTTGTTGGAAACATTCAAAAGTTGCAAGTTTGGTTTTACCTATGTTTACTTAACCTACCTCAGGAATTAATAAAGATGTTTGATTAAGAATATCCTACAGTTTGGAAGAGAACATGGTGTTATTCAGGTTACGGATTCGCAAATATTTGTCAACTATTTGATACAAACTATTAAGTACCTATGACAATAGGATGAATATAAAAGTAGAGTTCATGACGAAGCAACTTCAGCTGTTTGCTTAGCTTACTTTTGTGCCATTCAGACATCTTTTAAAGATTTATTTTACTAGTCTTGATATAGAAATGTAGTAGTGCATTTTATTGTATCAAAACTATGTCATGTAAAATTACTATTGGGCTGTATTGATACAGTTTTGCCCTATTTTACTTCCTAATAAATAAAAATGGAAAATACATTTTTTGACACAGAGAACTGTATTAAAATAAGTTCCGTTAAGTCTACAGAAAATATCCCAGGGAATTTCAGTACTTACTTCAAAACTATTTTTGAAGTGACTATTATCTGAAAAAAAATTACACAAGGGGAATTTTTAAGATATCACTCATAAGAAGAAGAAAAGAAACAAAGTAACTGCATTGCTTATTTTGGTAAATAAACAGTAGCATTATGGCACTGTTGTTATTGTTACTATTGTTACTAAAGCTGCAGAAAGAGAATTTAACTTCCTTTTCAATCCTAGAATATTCCTTTCGCTAAAACCTCTTAACTTGCAAATTCCATGAATCAGACTCTTTACTACTACTAGCCCTAGAGGGGGGAAAAGTACATATTTATTTGTAAAGCATCAGCAGCAAAATTCTGTTAATTTAAACTTTTCACCAACATGCTTAATTTCTCTTGTGCAAGGAGTAAGAACCCATGATGGCCAGCAGAGTTATGGAGAGGTATAATGAATGAATGTTTTTTTATAATCTAGATGTAACCATATTTCCCTTTATTTTTCTATCTTTTGATTTATTTACTTATTATTTCTTACTCCTATTCTGTACCTTGTGTAATTTTGCTTTAGAAAGAACAGTGTGATGGATATCTGTGGATATAAGCCTATATTCTGGACATAGATACTCACTAATACCAGCATAAAATGAAAGTACTTTTATGGTTTGTTTAGACTTCCAAAGAGTTTTCCTACAGGCCATATTGTAGGATAGATGTAAATAACTTGGATTAGAGTTAATGTCCAGGCTTTTTGCCTTCTGGTATCTTTTCTGCACCATGCACCATATTGCTCCCATTAATGATAATGATACTTTGATAGCTGAAAGTGCAAAAGATCTGCAAGCTCTAGTAATAAAAGTCAAGGAACACAATGAAAAAGTGGAAATAAATTAAATATAAAGAAGATTAAACTAATGATAACAAGTAGAACAACCAGCAGTAGATCTGGCGATGAAGATACTAAAGTATCTTCAGCACATGTCAGAATGGCCATGGAAAAAATATACTCCGATGCCATGATGAATTTATATCTAGAAAGATTAGAATAGTGATCTCCATGACACTCTTTGGAAGTGAAAGTTTGACCTTCAAGAAGCTGGAGAGAAGGAATATTGATGCTTCTGAAATTTGTTGTTAAAGAAAACATCTGAGAATACCCTCAACATCCTAGAAAATGAAGCAATGGATCATTGAACACATAAACCCATAACTCTCATTCAAAGGCCAAATGACCAGTCTATATTATAATACTTTAGAACATTATGCAAAGTCCTGACTCTGTCTAATGCTGGTAAAGGTGGATCAACTCAATTACAGAGTTGACTATGCCCCATTGGAAAACTTGGAAGACATTGAGAAAATCTACCTATGTGGTCTCTAAGAATTGACACCAACCTGATGGCACATAATAGAATCTATCAATAATAATAGAACTGAGTCAGAATTAAACACTTTCAACTTATGACAAAGTGAAGGAATTCTTAAACTATGTTAACAAAACACGAGTTAAACACCTATACTTTGTAGGAAAAAATAATGCTATAAAGTAATAGTAAGTCAGCAGACTGTGAAATGTCAGTTTAATGATCCTAAAAGTATAAAAAATCCTTGACTGCCAATAGTTCATGCTATACAGGTGAACAAGAGTCAATATACATAGTGCTTATTTCTATAATGCTTATCTACCTATGAATACTATAAGAAAAAAAATGCAAAAATAGGACAAGAAAAACTGAAAATTAACCAAATTAAATGTATCACCAGTGATCTGATGTATCAGTGAAAGCTGCTGATTGTTGTTGCTGGTATTATTACTGCTATTATTTAAAAGTATTGTCATTATTTCAAAAATAAATTCATTTCCCAAATTTAGCAGTTATAAAATTGAGATTTATATTTTTTTTCCTAACACATTCTTCATCATGACTGTACATATAGAGTCTCCAGCTTTGATCAAAATCAGTATGCCTTTAATAGCATTGAAAAATAGATATATAGGCAAGAAAGCAAAATGGGCCCTCTTTCACTTCAGTCTGGCAGAATTAAACTGACTGGGTTATAAAAATGTGATTAATTACAAAGCAGTACATCAATACCATTTGATCCCTTTTCCAATATATGTTTTTCCCCACTCCTGCTTCTTTCCTCAAGAATAGGGAGATGAAAGTGTTTATCAGATTTATAAAGACTTACTGTATCAGATGCAAGACTACTCATCAAAAGTGTATAATTTAATTTAAAACATTAGTATCAGCACATCTGCTGAATTAGAAATGCTACTACTGGCATTTTACTATTCCACTTAATTTGGTAAAAGAGCATTTTTATATATAAATTATGGAGCCTTGAAGTACATTAAAATAAGAATATTGACCATAGTGTTACAATTATGTGTTGATTATATCTTGGGAAAAAATAGGACTATTATTGCAAGGAAAAGAATAATATGTACTAATTTTATCACAACAAGACAGATTACACTGATGTATTTTGAAGGTTTTTCTTTAAAAATCTTACATCAATTGAAGTACTTATTTTTTTTGTGGGGTGAGTTTTCTAGCTTAAATTAATAAAGTTAAGGGCCAGAAGAATCAAATAACCAGCAATGTTGTTCAGCAGAGTATAACAGACAACAAATTGGAACTATGATTTTTTGCTTGATTACAGACTCGCTATTTCTATCACTATTATAAAGCCATAACAACTCATTTTAGTATTGATTTAATAGTTATCAAGGGGGAAAAAAAGGACAGCACTTTTACCTCCTAGCACCATAATCCTAAACCAGTTCAACTGTGTACAAAATTGCACTCTTTATTTCTTAGAGGCAATTATTTGGCAGCATACACAAGCAACATTCTCTTCTAAACGTAATAGCAGCATTTATGTTGTAGGATCAGTAGCTTGATAAATGCATCAATGTAATGGAGCACGGAAGGAATGGGGAAACCTCACAGCAGGAAGAGGAAGTAAAACAAAATATTTTCACTTGGTTTTCCTTATTGCAGCTGTTCTCCCTAGTTCCATAAAAATCAATGAATTGGTGAAACTGATTAAACCACATGCAGTTCTGGTTAGCTTTTCTCATAAAGGAAGCTTTATATGTTTGTCTATAAAATGCTACCCAAGCATATTTGTGCCTAGAGACTACAGACACATGATCAGAGTTGGGTTGTTGAAACTAAACAGAGCTTGCCCTGTAAGATAACTGCTGAATGGGAGACTATTGGGGTTCTGCAGGAAAAAAAAAAACATTATTTGCTGGTGGGATTAAAATGGGCAATGAAATGCAAAAACAATTGAAAAATGTATATGCTGGCTTAAAAAAACAGAACAATAACAGAACAAAAAAACAGCTTGATGAAAAGAGAACACATACATAAAGGAACTTTCAACAATAGTATAGGCAGCGCCAAACATTCTTCAGAAGATAAAGAAATAAATTTATATAAAAATGTATTGATAAAGGGAATCCAAAGTCATTAACATTTGGGTGGCTTTACATTCTGGAATAGTGTGGTATATTTTCCTGCAGTTAATCTTTTCTAGTCTTGTTCCCAATCTGTTATAGAGGGTCATCTTTAGTAAGATTTTTGTATTAATTATTTTGTAGTGCTGTTTTGTTCACTTTTCTGCTTACTCTGCTGAGTGGTCTGGGGTTTTCTGGCCCAAACACCTCCACTATTATCAGAACAATACACATTTTCTGAACAAAAGAGATGCAAAAACAAAATGTTTTTCTGAAACAAAAACTATGCATCCAATTTAAGAGTTTTACAAACCTTGGAGCATAGGTGTGAATGTGGCATTCACTTTATTATTTTCAGTGAGTGTTTTTTTTTTATTAACACTATTTTTCTGTAGATGAGAAAGGAATTTCTCACCTGGTATAAAACCTGAGGAAGAATAATTAGTATGCCTAAAGAAAAAGATAATTATGAGTGTAAGGATTTTCCTCTAAAAAAGAAAATAACAAATTTGGCAGTTATATTTTTCAAAACACTTAATTCATATATGTGTATGTGTATATGTGTGTGTGTGTGTGTGTGTCTGTGTATATATATACACACACACAAAATGTTTCAGGAAAGTAGGTTTTCAGAAATCTACATGCAAATTTCATCATTTTTTAAACTTTCCAAGATCTACAAATTCACAGTATCTTGCTGGAGGTCAGGCTAAGGAACTACCTGGAAAAGGTAATATCTTACCTTTCACTATCAGGTTTCCAGTGCTGCTGGCTATGCCAAAATGATTTGTTGCTATACAAGTGTAACTCCCAGCATCTGCTTTGGTAACATTGGCAATTTTTAGAGTTCCATCTTCCAAAATAGTATGTCTGTAAATGGATAAATGCAACAAATAGAATAAATGATGTAGTTTAAAACAGTTTAAACAACTAAGGAACGATTGGCATTTTTATGGAAGTTGATTTGAAAGAATTTTCTAAAGGCTACAAAGCATCATTATCAAATACCACTTACATAAGTCATCTCTATATTGGTTTGCCAACTCTATATAATGCACAAGCCACTAGAAAAATTGAGACACTATCAATTAATTAATTTGAAATTGTTCTATTATAATGGAGAAGAATAGCTTACTTAGTGATACTTAATTTTGGTTGAGTAGTTCCAATTATTACAGCAAATTTCTAATGCACATAGAGCAGGGGTCTTCAAACTCAGCCCTTTTATAACTCGTGGACTTCAATTCCCAGAATTCCTCAGCCAAGGTGCTTGGTTGAGGAATTCTGGGAGTTGAAGTCCACGAGTCATAAAAGGGCTGAGTTTGAAGACCCCTGACATAGAGTGTGGTTGGCTTTAACAACACAATCATGTTGCATGAGTCAACAGTCCATTCTTTTTAACATTCTATAATCCATAAGCATTTTCTTCCTACACTGACTTCCAGTTCATAGGGTAATCAATTCAATCACCCAAAAGTACAAGTAGCATTGATATTTATGATATTGTTGGATTAAAGTCCAAAGGACTTCAGCTTCTGAGATTTGAGAGACAAAAGATGTCTGCAAATATGATATGATACAACCATGAACCACATTTGTTAGAATAGAAATATAAGACTGAACATTGACTTTCTGGGAACCAGCAAACTGAGACAGACTGAAATAAGTTGCTTCACATGAGAGGAGTATTTGATCTACTGCATACAAGAAAATAATAGAAGAAGTTGAGTATCCATTATTATTAACAAAAGAATGTCAAAGTCAGTGATTGGAAACACCCCCCCCCCAAATGATAGAATGATTTCAATTCAAGACTAAGTCAAGCCAAAGAAGATCATGATAATCCATGATCTGAACTACAGTTGCACAAGAAATGAAATTTGAACAGTTTTGCCCCATCCTATGACCTTTCTTGCTACAGTTATTAAGTGAATCTTTGTAGTTGTTAAGTTAGTAACACAATTGTTAAGTGAATCTGGTTAAGTGAATCTGGTGATCTCATGATCCTGAGACACTTCATCTGTCATAAATATGAGTTAGTTGCCAACTGTCTGAATTTTGATCACGTGACCATGGGGATGCTGCAACAGTTGTAAGTGTGAAAAATGGTCATAATTCATTTTTTTTCACTGAAATAACATTAAAAAAAACACTAAATGAAGTGTTGTAAATTGAGGACAGCCTGTATGAAAATAGTTCATGAACTTTGTCTTCTGAACTAAACTTGGAATATAGCTTTGCTGGGCTCCAATGTCAAAATGCTTCAAAATGTGTTTTTTTTTATGAGCCATTATTCTTTTATAGAGCAGTGGGCTCCCTTTAATATCTATGAATTTTGACAATGCTAGATAAAAAAAATTGGAGATGTAAATCTGCTGATACAATTTAGAAGCTAGGTTAACACAAATGAGTTACATCTGGACTGCTTTTTAGTTATGTTTTTTATCAGCCATAAAAAAGAAAGTGATAATTGAGCACTGGGAAAAATGAAACTGATAATGAAGTATTCTGCATTTCTATGGAGATAGGTCATCTTATCTATTATGTATTACATTATCTGTAAAATACAGTAGCAATTGATCTTTATGGCACACAAGGTATTTCAAAGCCATAGTGACTTAGAATACATCTGGGTTTAAGAGATAAATCAATGCTCTTTTTTATTAAAAGTAAAAGCATTTTTAACTTCAAAGTCTTCAAAATGTGATGGATACTTCCATGTTACAGAGTTGTGTAGCTAACTCAGACCTTTAAAAAATTATGTAAATGTAATTCTGCATTTTAAAGTACATAAAGTTGGGCCAATCAGAAAGCAGGAATTAAGGTTAATCATATAAACATATTTACAAACGTGGGTTCATGAAACAATTCTGAAAGTGTTTTACTGAATCACTCTGTCTATAAAATTTCCATGGATCTGTTAAAGCTATTGTCACTCCATACTTTTTAGCTTCAGATGACTTTGATCTATTGATTCGTCCCTGACCTATGATTCATTTAAAGATTCACTCTTACCTATAAAATGTACCAATAGAAAATTGAAGAAGAAAAACTCGATACTTTTCAGTATGTTTTAAAAAGTGAACAGTTAGTATCCCTCGCCGTACAGGAATGAATAGACTCAGTTTATGTTTTAGTGACATATGACTGGACTAAAGCAATATTACAATTACTTTATGCTCTAATAATGTCTTTATAAAATTCCCATAACAAACAAGACTACAGCACCAGATTTTTGTTTTGCCATGCTCTAGAGATCATATTGGAACAGATTAACATAATATAAAAGACAGAAGAATATTGGGAAAAGGATGGGAGGTGCCATTTTCCAAATCAGTTTTTAAAAGGTTGTGGAATATTGTGTCAAGATTGTAATGATCAAACTGATCTGTGGCCTTCATTGATAACTTGTCTGTTATCAATCCCCTTTTGATACTCCAAAAAAGTCCTCATGACCTAGTTATGTGGCCATGCCTTGGACTCTCATTGAACCAGTAACTTATCTAGATGGGTCCATTGTTGATGGGGCCATTTTTTATTCTCTCTTCACTTAGAATTTGGTATTTTGGGTTTTTAGGATATTTATTATTGTGCTTTTTATATTTGAATTGGCTGTTTCTATATTCTTTTGTATTATTTATTGTTGTGTGTTGCCCAGAGTCACCTTAGGTGAGCTGAGCAGCTATATAAATTTGATAGATAAATAAAACATAAGCAGGTGAAAGAGGTATGCTCCCTAAGGCTAATGCTTAGCCTTATATGTAGATGTTAGCTATGCAGATGCTATTTATCACGTACCTACAATACAGTTTATTACAGCCAGGTGGGAAATGAATAGGTATTTCTTTTCCATTCTCATAGCTGAACCATCACAACAAGCAGCGTTTCAGTAACAAAGACAGTTCATGAATGTCAAGTTTGCTCATCCTTCATATATCTTCATAAAAAGCTTCTTAATCAAATGTCTTTATAAACAGCTTTTTAGTACATAATATACTTATGAATATTGTTATTACTGTTGTAAAGGTTACACCATGCTGCAATGAGGACATGAAATAAATTATGAGTACATCATTTTACTGAAGCAGATCATACAGACTGTTGTTTAACTTAGCATATGTGAGAAATATACATCATGTTTAACCGAAAGGATAATTTTTCCACAATTCAATTTTATTGGGTCATCTCTGATTCTAGTACTCTCTAGGTGTAAGTCTTAATGGCTAAAGTCTCTTTGCATGGTAGCAAAATATTTTTAACCAAGAAATTAAAGGAACATTATCTGTGTTTCAAATTTTTTAAATGAAACTTCAACTACAAAATATGAATTGATCTCATTGATAATGCTGATAAAAAGAGAATTCTACCAATAGAAAACCCAGCTTTTGGGGAAAGATACTTAAATAAATTATAACTAATACTTATAAGCAGCATGATTATAGTTGTTTTCTATTAATATCAAGTGTTCTTCTTTTAAAAATATACATAAATAGTGCAGAAAAATGCCAATCTTTAATGGATTGTTTGTTCTAATCACCTTCAAGATAATGACCAGTTATTTTTCTCTTTGCAGAAGCTTTTTCAGGGACTAACAAACAGTCTGGAGATGGCTGTGAAATCAGCCAGGTAATATGCACTAATGACTAATTCATCTGCATGAGCTGAGGAGAAGTTTTCCTCATGAGACTAATCTGAATAAATGCAAGTAGTTTTAAATGACAAATATTTAAAGAAAGAGGAGACTGTTATACGTGTAGTCCTCAATTTATGACCACAACTGAGACCAACATTTCTGTTGCTAAGCAAAATAGTTGTTAAGTGAGTTTTGCCTCATTTTATGACCTTTCTTGCCCAGTGGTTAAATCAGTCACTTCAGTTCTTAAATGAATCTGGCTTCCCCATTAACTTTGCTTGTCAGAAGATCCCAAAAGATGATCCCATGATCCCAGGACAACCATAAATGCATGCCAGTTGCCAAGTGTCTAAATTTTTATTACATGACCATGGGGATGCTGCACTGATCATAAGTCTGAAAAACAGCCATAAGTCACTTTTTTTCAGTGCCTTGTAACTTTGAATGGTCACTTAAAAATGGTTGTAAATTGAGAATTACCCATATGAAATATAAATGTTTGTGACAGATTTACCAGTATTTAAGAACTGAATCTAAATATTTCATTCAGTTAAAAGTAATATATTTTGAGACAGCATACAGTATCTTATAGATAGAAATACTTGCTGAAGCAAAATGTGCATCAAATTAAAAATATATGACTTTTTAAAAATATCGAATCATACATTTCAGAAAGAGGTTCATGAGTTGAAGTTGTTTGCAACTATTGTGTGAATAATGCATATAATGTATTTGATTTATAGTCAACTATTGGAAATAATGGACGCTTGTGTACAGATTTTTCTCACATAATCACTTTTTGATCTCCCAAGTATATATTGAGGGAGTAGTCAAGACACTAGTGTAAAGTTGTTATTAAAAGTAAATATGTGGAACTGTCAGGAAACTAGTTTAATGCTACAAACTGGTTAAACGAGTGATTCTAAACACTAGATGATGATAATATTTATTTTTTAAATTTATTTGTTCCCATCTCGCTATAGGTGAGTCTGAGTGGTTTACAACATTAAAAACAAAAAGAATACTCTTCCCCAAGAATATTTTGTTTAGCCTAGGAACAACACAGGAAATTATCCTACCTATTTTATTAAACATAAATGTCTGAAAAACTTCAGAATTTCAAAGGGGCACTTTAATAATAATAATAATAATAATAATAATAATAATAATAATAATAATAATAATAATAATAATAATAATAATAATAATAATAATAATAATAATAATAATAATAATAATATAAAATTGGAAGGGACCTTGGAGGTCATCGAGTCTAACCCCCTGCTCAGGCAGGAACCCTACACCATTTCAGACAAATGGCTGTCCAGTCTCTTCTTAAAAACTTCCAGTGTTGGAGCATTCACCGCTTCTGGAGGCAGGTTGTTCCACTGGTTAATTGTTCTAACTGTCAGGAAGTTTCTCCTTAGTTCTAAGTTGCTTCTCTCCTTGATCAGTTTCCATTTGTTGTTTCTTGTCCTGCCTTCAGGTGCCTTGGAGAATAGCTTGACTCCCTCTTCTTTGTGGCAGCCCCTGAGATATTGGAACACTGCTATCATGTCCCCCCTCGTCCTTCTCTTCGTTAAACTAGACATACCCAATTCCAGCAACCGTTCCTTATATGTTTTAGCCTCCAGTCCTCTAATCATCTTTGTTGCTCTTCTCTGTACTCTTTCTAGAGTCTCAGCATCTTTTTTACATCGTGGTGATCAAAACTGGATGCAGTATTCCAAGTGTGGCCTTATTAAAGCATTGTAAAGTGGTATTAACACTTCACGTGATCTTGATTCTATCCCTCTATTAATGCAGCCTAGCACTGTGTTGGCTTTTTTGGCAGCTGCAGCACACTGCTGGCTCATATTTAAGTGATTGTCCACTAGGACTCCGATATCCCTCTCACAGTTACTACTATTGAGCAAGGTACCCCCTATACTATACCTGTACATTTGGTTTTTCTTGCCTAAATGTAGAACCTTACTTTTTTCACCATTGAATTTCATTTTGTTAGATAGCGCCCAGTGTTCAAGTCTGTCCAGGTCCTCCTGTATCTTAAGCCTGTCTTCTGGAGTGTTGGCTATTCCTGCCAGCTTGGTGTCATCCGCAAATTTGATGAGTTCTCCATCTATCCCCTCGTCCAAATCATTGATGAAGATGTTGAAGAGCACTGGGCCTAGAACAGAGCGCTGGGGCACCTCACTACACACTTCCCTCCATGTAGATGCAGTTCCATTGAGGACCACACGCTGAGTACGGCCGGTCAGCCAGCTACGAATCCATTTGGTGGTGATGCTGTCTAACCCACATTTTTCTATCTTATCGAGATAAGTAGGTTGTGATCTACTTTATCAAATGCCTTACTGAAGTCCAAGTAAATTATATCCAGAGCATTCCTCTGATCCACTAATTTTGTCACTTGGTCAAAGAATGCAATAAGGTTTGTCTGGCATGATCTGTTTTTGACAAACCCATGTTGGCTTTTAGTAATGACTTTGTTAGCTTCAGAACAAGATTGGCAATCCTCAAGAGAGTTGCCTATAAGACAGTCATATCTTTGAAGATAAGAAACAACTTTTTGAATTGTATATAGAAAGGCAATGTACCGTATTTTCCGGCGTATAAGACGATTTTCTAAACCCTGAAAATCTTCTCAAAAGTCGGGGGTCGTCTTATACGCCCGGTCGTCTTATACGCTGGAAAATACGGGTATTCTATTTTATTCCTTTTAAGCTGAGGACGTGATGGGGGCAGCGGCCGGAAGCCGCTGCCTCCCATCCTGCTCCCCCTCCCTGGACGCGATGGTGGCGGCGGCCGGGAGCTGTTGCCTCCCGTCCTGCTCCCCGTCCCCGCCCGTTCAGCTGAGGATGCGATGGGGGCGGCGGCCGGGAGCCGCTGCCTCCCGTCCTGCTCCCCCTCCCCATTCGGCTGAGTACGCGGACGCCCATTCGGCTGAGGACGCGGCGGCCGGGCTGGGGGCGGCGTGGGCTCCCGACGATGCTGCAGTGGCCGCTGCCGTGCTGCTGCCGCCGCCACTGGAGCTGCTGCCTCCCGTCCTGCTCCCCCTCCCCGCCCGTTCGGCGCCGTCTGCCTTTCATTCTCTCTCTCTCTCTCCTAACCTGGAGGGAGAGGGAGAGAGAGAAAGAGAGAAAGAGAAAGAAAGAGAAGAGAAAGAGGAAAGAGAAAGAGAAGAGAGAGCGCGAAAGAGGAAAGAGAAAGAGAGAAAGAGGAAAGAGAGAGGAAAGAGAAAGAGGAAAGAAAGAGAAGAGAAAGAGAGAAAGAGAGAGGAAAGGGAAAGAGAAAGAGAGGAAACAGAAGAGAAAGAGAAAGAGAGGAAAGAGAAAGGAAGAGAAAGAGACAGAGACAGAGAAAGATAGGAAAGAGAGAGAAAGTTAGAGGAAAGAGAGAAAGAGAAAGAAGAGAGGAAAGAGAGAAAGAGGAAAGAGAAAGAGAGAGAAAGAGAAGAGAGAGGAAAGAGAGAGGAAAGAAAGATAAAGAGGGAGAGGAAAGAGAGAGGGGGAGAGGAAAGAGAAAAAGAGAGGAAAGGGAGAGAAGGAGAGGAAAGAGAGAGAGAGAAAGTTAGAGGAAAGAGAGAAAGAGGAAAGAGAAAGAAAGAGAGAGAGGAAAGAAAGGAAAGAGAGAGAGAGAGGAAAGAGAGACAGAGAGAGAGAGACCCTTTTGACATCTAAAATAAAGATAACACTGCATATATCCTTTTTTACCTTTATTTTATATATACACACACAAACATACACACACACACACACACACACACACATATATATCATAAAGGTAAAAAAGGATATATGCAGTCTTATCTTCATTTTAGATATCAAAAGGGTTTTGCGGCTCCCAGTGTTTTGTTTTCGGTGGGAAACGTGTCCAAGTGGCTCTTTGAGTGTTTTGGGTTGCCTACCCCGATATAGCCCAAACTCTATATTTTAACCGGAAAAGTTGGGGGTCGTCTTATACGCCCAGTCGTCTTATACGCCGGAAAATACGGTATATATCTTTCAGCATTAACATAACACCAGCTTTGTGATATTCTTCAAGAAATATAATGCTTTACAGTGGATAGCAGTGATTTAGCCAAGGGCATTTTTAAGACTACAAAAAATAAACATGTTCTGCTGCAGAAACAACCATGGGAAGGAATTTATTTTAAATTGATAGCTATAATGCAAGAAAGTGTTTCCACACAAAAAAAGAATAAAGAACAAACCCTTCAAATGCCATGTACAATGTTTAAAAACAGATTATCCTACACTATTCATAGCAGCTCCAAAGTGTACAAAACAGAGACTTGTAAATAGAATTATACGTATTTCTATGTAGCTGTTTCTCCCAACATAAGTGTTCTTGTTCAAAAGAAGAATATTCTGAATGTTGGTGTGTATTACAAGGCCGTGTGGTTAACAGTTCCCACAGTGCTGACGAGCCATTAGATAAGGTAAACAAAACAGAAATTCATCCTATTAAATTTAATGTAGCTTACTCCCAGATATATAGGTACACTGGCATTTCTTTGAAGCTGACATATCATTTATATGAAAAGGATAATGGAAGAGATTTACAAATACAGCTTTTTGTTTCACCTCTGGTATCCTGGATTGAAGCAAACAAATGTATTGGACATGGTGCATAACTCTACAACAAACACATACAATTGTGAGTAGTTTCACACACACACACATATACACACAAAATCTAAAGATCAAATCTAAACCAGATCTAAAAATCAATAAATTAAAAAGAACTGCTCCCCTCCATTTAAAAAAACATTCATTTTAACATAGGATTCCGAAACATGATAGGGAAATCTATTATCACTTAGACTCTGGAATGAACTGCCCCCAGAGATCAGGGTCATCCCTGATCTCCCTTCCTTCCGCCGCGCCCTTAAGACTTGGTTGTTCCAGCTTGCAGGACTGGCCTAGGATAATTTTTAGAGGGGTTTTAATTACATTTTAATTGGACAAATGTTTAAATATTTCTTTTAATTAATTTTAAATTTGTATTGTTATTTATGTATTTTAACTGATTGTCAGCCGCCCTGAGTCCGCGAGGAGAAGGGCGGGATATAAATCCAAATATAAATAAATAAAATAAAAAAAAGACCACTTTTGAATGACAATTGCAATGGACAAACTCCTAGTATAATTAGCAACTGTGAATTGCAATCACTTGGAAGAACAATTCAATTTTGTAAGAGATAAATTGCTTAGAAAACTCAAAGGTGAATGGATTCTTGTATGATTGGGAGGAAAGTGTCTTGGGAAACGTACTTTGGTCCCAGGAGAAGGACAAGGCTATAATAAAATGAAACTTCAGGAGGTCTTTATAATTGCCAATCACACTGAGCTGCATTTAGCCTATTGCCTATGAAAAATGGGCAGTTAGATTTTTTTCATCTCCCCTGTTTATACCTAATTCTTAATATTAATGATGCAGAATGTTAAATGAACTTGAGTCAAAGAAGCAAATTGCTGTTGGAAATGTAGTTTCTGTGTTCTCACCAGGAATCCTATACTCAGGTGTGAGATAGACATGAACTAGATTTTTGTCAGGTTATAAAGGCTAATGACTCCCATAAAATAAAAGGGATGATTTGTTCTAGTGAAAAAGACATTGTTTTTTACAACGTTTATTTTGCATTAAGAAATGGTTTGCCCTTGCTTTTATTAATATGTGTATACTAGAAAGCAACATTTGGTCTTTTCCTTTTGTTGAATTTCATATTTTCAAGGCAAACATAAACTACATGATAGATATTTTTGAGAAAGCCAAGATAAAGATTTATTAATGAT